>NW_004524679.1:6881631-6885550 GCF_000260255.1 Octodon degus
ACGAGTAATGCCTACCTGAGTTAATAGTTCTTCTTCCAATACAACAACCCTGAACTCTGTCATATTGAAGCAACTGTTTTATATATATATATGAATTTTATGTTGTAATTGTCATCAGAATATTTTATAATGCTTTCAAAATTTGATGCACATTGATTAATAAGGCACAAAGGATATGTTACATTTTCTTTTTCTGTTTCTTATTAATTTGACACATAGCCTCTGGGTTTCTTCTCCAGTATCCTACAAACTAGGATTTTGAATATTTTTTCTTTTGCTGATGAGATGATATAAGGATATGTAGTATAACTCAGACCATGTCCAAGTTTAGTTAAGTCCAAATATAAGTAACAATATGGGAATTTGGGACCCACTTCCCATGAATGCATCATTTCCTGTGTCGTTATATGTGCAGTACCACTTGTACCTCTTCCGCAGGAACTCAAGAGGATCCATCCTTATACACTTCTAGTCCTAGCTCTGTGGGAGGTCGGGTTGCAGTGATTGGTCCCATTGCCTGGCCACAGAGGAACCTCCCCAATACCCCAAATATCTCTGTATTCAGCTTCCTCTCTTCAGCCCATATTGTCTGCCTAGAACTGGTCTACAGCTCAGAAGAGATGTTGTCAAAGAACAACTTGGATTTGTCATAGTAGCAATTGAGGTCCAGAAGGTCCTCCTCAGGAGGAGTTTCATCACTCTTTGTGACCATAGCCTGGTCCTTCTCTTCCCCCTTCTCAGCCTTGTCCTCTTTAAAATTTAATTTCTTATTAAATTTTTTGTCAAGCTCCACTCTGTTAAACTAGGCATTTGCACTCTCAAAATCAAAATCTTCAAACTTGGTGGTGCTTTCCTTGACATTATTAGGATGGTTTTGCCCTCTGGAGCGATTCCTCATTCACCGGTTCCCTGACCACCTCTGAGTTAGAACGACTTGATTTGGGAAAAGTATTCATGGGTAACCTCTTTGAGGTATCTTGGCCTATGTTCCTTTTTGGTTGTGCATAGACTAATTGTAAGGTCTTGGTAATTTGCAAAGATGTTTCCATAGCAAAGGCTTGATTCTCACTTTGTGACTGTTTCTTTTTATGACAACTTTGACTTTTAAAATGGAAACAAATCTCATTTGGCACCTGTGGCAGCCAAGTGCATCTCTAACACATCTGTTCCTTGGTGCTGCTGGCCTGGCACACTTATTGCCAAGGGTGGGATCTCAGGAGCCAGGCAAGGGCAGCACAGGGTGGGCTGGATGTGTGGGGTGGATGGGATGAGGGCAGGAAAAGAGGGTGCCCCCGTGTATCATGTTGTAAAAGTAACATCAGGTAGAGGGCTGGCAGAGCATGCTGGACTCAGTAGTGGAAAGGACCCTGTGTGATGGCTGCTGAGTGTTACATGGAACCTGGCTGCTGGAGCACTGACACTGTTAGTCAGAGCACAGAGTGAGCCTGTGGCTTTCCCCCTTGTTCTCTTGTCCCTGCCTAGCCTCTGTTCTCATCCTCTTGAAAGCCAGCTAGCCTTGGGGGATGGGGGGAAGGTAGATTGACCTTATTTCCTCGATTGTAAATAGTTGTGTTTTGTTTTAAAGTGAGTGGAGGGTGGGTGGGTAATATAAATTTGTTGCATGAATGGGTCAGACCTCCAAGTGTAAGCATGCCTTGGAATGACAGGGCATTTTGTTTAAAATAAGCACCTTTGTAACTAAATTCTTTTAATAGCAGAAAATGACTTTAGTTCTGTACTGATTAAGTTACTGTGAAAGCTTGGATTTATTTTTGTAGGCTTGGTGGCCTGGCCCTAGCTCAGTTCTTTAAGTGGCTGCTTCCACAAAGCTGTCAGCCTCAGGTTGCTGGAGTTCCATCCCCAAAACACTCCAACCAGCCAAACCTGCCCTGAAGGCATTCAGAGCAAAAGAAAAAAATCCTTATTTTTGTAGGCTTTCTTGACTGAGAACTAGAATATAAGCTTTGGGGTTGCTCTGATGGAGAAATGTAAATTGTAACTGTAAATAAATATGCAGACCTTAAAATAAAGGATATGTAGTGGGCTGGTGAGATGGCTCAGTGGTCTAAAGCACCTATTTAAAAAACAAGCTTAGCAAAGCACAGGGACCACGGTTCAATCCTCCAGCACCACATGCCAGCCAGCCCCGCCCCCTGGTGGGCTGAGCTGAGCTGGCCACACACACACACACACACACACGCATAAATAAAAAATAAAAATAAATAAAATAAAAACAAAACTGTAATCTAAATAAATCCCTTTTAAAAAAAAGGATATGTAGTATAGATAGCTCAGTGGATTAAAGCACCTGATTAGGCAGAAACAGGGACTGGGTTCAATCTCTGGGCCTGCCTTGCCAGCCTTTCCCTCGGGGTGTGCTGAGATAGCAACTGAGACTGTGGGTGGTGGTGCATGCCTGTAATCCCAGAGCTTGGGAGGCTGAAAACAAGAGAATCACTACAAGTCCGATGTGTGTAGTGAGACCCTGTAGACCCTGTACTAAATACATAAAAATGGATATGCAGAATCCTTTCTTATGTATTTAAACATAGCAATCCATTTATGTGTCTCTTTCTCACTCAATTCATTCAAAAAATACTAAACCCTTGATAAATGTCTATTGTTATGTGCACAATGTGGAAAGCTGATAAATAAAACATACTCTTTAACTAGCAGTGCCTCAAAAATTAAATATGAAATAAATATTTACCTGTTTAACTTGTACTAATAAGATAGATCATCCTAGATAACATAAGAGAACCACCAAATATTACATGAAGCTAGAGATGAAGTAAATTGTACTTATCCTGGAAAAGAAATGGGGCCAGGTATCAGGAAATATATTAGAATTGATCATTTCAAACTGAATCTTGCAATATTGATATGACCATAATAGATAAGCATGTAGATATTAAAAGTGAAGTTAAGACAAATAGGATGTCTGGAAATATTTTTTTCTCATTTAAAAGTATCTTCTTATGGGGGGAATAAATCACTGAAGAAAATTTAAAACAACCATTACAGGACAGTAATAAAAAATTTAATGATTTATGAGGCTCCATATACAGTTTGATAGGAGGATGTGTGGTTCTAGTAAAAATTTTAACTCTTAATAAGTTAATCTGTCCTAAGTGCTTGAATATTGGCCAATAGTACAAACTGACAATCTGCCTTTTCTTTTAGAAATAAATTGCATATGAATATTATGATTTTGAATCTTTATGGATACTGAGAAAATATAACCTCATATACAAATTTGGTAATTCTATTTGGAAATAAAAGCATATATCAAAGTAACAGTATTGTCATACTTGCTTTGAAATGAAGGAAAATAAATGTAATACATATGTTTATTGTTGTTCAAGGTTAGTTTTGATAAGAATCATTACTCAATGCGAAATGGTTGCAGTTTTAATGACTATTTGAGATTAAAATAAGATTTGGATTGATGAATGTAACTACTCTTTGGACAGTAGTAGTGATGATTACAGTTATGGATAATTAAAGGAAAATTATTTTCTTTTAACCAAAATATTCTTTTATTTTTAACTTATTAAATGAATAGGACTTACATGTTTATTGCTGGTTTGGATATTCCATAGTTTTTTTTAAATAAGCTTTTAGGTTATTATTCATAAAGTTAAAAAATAAATACATCAGGGCCATCCAAATAGCTCAGCAGATTAAAGCACTTGCAAGCAGGTGCAGGAGCCGGGTATTCGATCCCCGGCCTGCCATGCTGGCCCCGCCCAGCATGGTTGCACTGGTTGCACTGAGATTGCAATTGAGACTGGGCTTGGTGGTGCATGCCTGTAATCCCAGCACTTAGGAGCCTGTAACAAGCAGATCACTATGAGTCCGATCTAGTAGTGAGACCCTGATCACACTGTAGACACTTCTCTAGAAAATTAAAAAAAAA
>NW_004524679.1:6885650-6896938 GCF_000260255.1 Octodon degus
ATATCCATCAAGCATAGTGGTGAATGACTGTAATCCCAGCTCTTGGGAGGCTCAGGCAGGAGGCTCACCATGAGTTCAAGGCCAGCCTGGGTTATATAGTGAGTTTAAGGCCACCTTCCACTACACAGTGAGACTCCATCTGAAAAGAAAATTTAATGTTCACAAAAGTTTTAATCAAAATGTCTCACTACTATTGGACTCTTTCAATATTTTAATTTTAGTTATTTTATTAATGCATATTATACAGAATAGTAGGCTTCATCTATATAAATTCATATGTGTATGAAGTAACATCACTCTATTTTTTTCACCCTCCCAATATATCCTTCTCTTTTCTTCTCTTGCCTTCGTGGTCCCCTTCTTCTCTAAATGTCATTTATTTAATTTTGTCATTGCTTGCTCTTTTGCAACATTTTATAGATTCCACATATGGGAGAAAACATGCAACATTTGATTTTCTGAGTCTGACAAATTTCACATGGCATCATGATCTTCAATTTCATCTTTCTTCCTGAAAATAATGTAATATTTTTGTTCTTTACAGGTGAATAATAATCTCTTGGTTAAATATGCTACATTTTTATTCATCTATTTATGGGAACTTGTGCTATTTCCCCAGTTTAGTCAAGGTGAATTTTTTAGTAATAAACATGAGTACAGAGGTATCACTACAAAATGCTGATTTAAATATTTTCAGAATCCATCAAAGTGTGGTATAGTAGATTAAAAGGAAGCTCTTGCTTTTCTTTTCAGAGTGACCTGTATGTTTATTTCTAAAATGGTTATAGTATTTACATTTCTACCAGATATGTACTAGGTTTCAGTTTTTACTGCATCCTTATCAGAATTTAATTTTTGTTATTCTTGATAATGGCCATTTTGATTGCGGTAACATGGATTCTCACTGAAGCTTTTATGTGCATTTCTCTAATGCTAAATATGGTGAACATCAATTCATACTTTTTTTTGATAATATGCTATAGTTTGTGTATAGGGATCCCGCAAAAGCCTCATGCAGTCATGGGAAGTTTGTGATTGATTACTGTGGGTGTGGGTGCTGCACTCACCCTGGGGAAGGTAATCTGTATTACAATGTGAGGAGTGGAGAGGGGCTAGCTAGCTGCTGGGGCTGCTGCCAATCCCTTTGCTTCTTCACTTTTTACTGTCTTCTGCCACCATGAAGGGGTGCTCTATGTCATGTGCCACACTGCCTTGGAGCCTTGAGTATAGAATGAAACCTCCCCTAACCATAAGCTAAACAAACCTCTCCTTCCTTTATTTTGGATGTCAGATACTTTGTTCCAGCAATGAGAGAAGAGTAACTGTGACAGAATCTTTCTTTCACTCATTTCCCTACTTATCAATCAAGTTTTTTCAGTGTTATATTCCTTTCATTCTTTGTGTATCCTAGATATTAATTGTTTGTCAGAAGTACAGCTAGGAAGGATTTCTCTCCCCTTCTGCAGGTTGTCTTTTCATTCTATTCCTTGTTTTTACTGATGAGAACATGTTTTTTTGTCTGTTTGTTTTGTATTTCTGAGGATCAAATAGATAATAATACTAACACTGAGCTACCTCATCAGTCTTTTTTCTAAAATTTTATCTTTAACATTTTGATACAGTGTCTCACTAAGATGTCCAGGATTGCTTTGAATTTGAAATCCTTCTCCTGAGGCCTCATGAGTAACTGTGGTTATGGGCATGCACCTCTACAACTGGATATAGAAGCTTTTTAGTTTGACGCAGTTCCATTTGTTAACTTATGCTATTATATATTTTGCTAGTGGTATATTATGCACTTGTCTTTGTCTGTGTCTATTACTTCAAGTGTTTCTCTTATGTTTTCTCCCATCAGTTTCAAAGTACCAGGTCTATCAGTTCCTTTATCCATTTTGAATTAATTTTTGTACAATACAAGAGTTAGAGATCCAGTTTTAGTATTCTACATATAGATATCTAGGTTTGAAAGCAATGATTTTAAGACACTGTTATTGCTCCCAGAGTCATTTGTTTAAAAGGCTATTTTGTCTTCTATGCATGTTTTTGTTCCCATTTTCACGAATCAGATGGTTCAGTTTCTGCTTCCTCTATTATACTTCAGTTACCTATTTGTTAGTTTTTGAAATAGTACTATGCGGCTTTTATTACTACAGCTTTCTACTATGCTTTGAAATTAAATATTGTGATCCCACAAGTTTTTGTTTTTTACTGAGGATATTTTTGGCTATTCTGAGTCTTTTGTGCTTGCATATGAACAGCAGGTTTTTTTTTCTCTACTTCCATATTGTCATTGTTTTTCTGATGGGAAATATTTGAGTAGGTTTATTGCTTATGAAAATATAGCCATTTAATAATATTAATTCTGCTGATACTTTAAAAAGAGAAGTGTGTAAATTTTCTCATAGCTTCTTCATTTTTAAACTTATTATTCTTTAATTTCCATTGATCTTTTATCCTCTTTTTAGTTTTTGTTGCTGTTTTGAAGCTGTTGCCAATATATATATATATATATATATATATATATATATATATTTTTTTTTTTTTTTTTTCCCGGAACCGGGGATTGAACTCAGGCCCTTGTGCTTGCCAGGGAAGCGCTTATTCCACTAAGCCATCTTCCCAGCCCCAAAAATAAATTTATGATGCTATTGTCAATGCTCCTTCCAAATAGGAAGTCTATGTGTTTCATATTCTTGCTGTATTCTGCCACTTTTCTGAATGCATCAGAAATAAAATTCTTCCTGTGAAATTTTAGGCTCTTTGAATTAAAGAACCATCTTGTCTGCAAATTGCAGTAATTAAATTCTTTTCCTATTTTTAATTATTTCTCTTGCCTAATTATGATGACTAAATTCCGATGACTAAATTAAACAAGACAAAGAGAGTTGAAATCTATCCCTTATTTAAGAGGAAATAGTTTCAAAATTTTCCACTCCATAAGATGTTTTTTTTTTTGCAAATAACTTATAATATGTTGACTTATGAACTTCATACTTCCTTCAAGTTTTTATTGTGAAAATATGTTGAATTTTGTCATCGGATTTTTCTGTACCTATTGAGATGATCATGTGATAGTTTTCTCCTTGATTCTATTTATGTTGTTTATTCCATTTATGTGAGTATGTATGAATTTATAGGCATTCTTGCCTCTGTAGGATAAAATCTACTTGATTATGTGATAAGATCCTTTTCATGTATGCTTCATTGATTTTTACAAGAATGTTACTAAGAAGTTTTTTGTTTATATTCTATTGGCTTGCTATACTTTTGAAGATATGAAGACATTATCCAGGTTTGATATTTAGGTATTACTGCCATCACAGCAAAAAGTTGAAAGAATTTCTCCCCTATTTCATGGAATAGTTTTAGAAGAATTGACACAAATTCTTCTTTAAAGGTATTGTAAAATTCACAACAAAACCACCCTCAACATTCATATTACTTTTTTGTAAGGTATTTTAGTACTTTTTCAGCTTCTGCTTTCTATTGATGTAATGAGATAGTCTCTAATTTCTTGGTTAATTTTGATAGGTTGTATATACTTAAATGTATCCATTTAAGTCTTCTAACCTATTAGAATATAATTTTTAAAATAGTTCTCTATAACGTTCTAGATTTCAATGCTATCTGTTTGAGTATTACCTTTTATGCATTAATTTTGTTAGTTGGGGTCCTCTTTATTTTCTTTCATTTTGTTAAAGATTTAACCACTCTCTTTACTTTTCAAATAACAAAATATTTGTTAAGTTCATTTAGTTCCCATTTCACTAATTTCAGATTTGGTATTTACTACTTCTTTCCCTCTGTTGGTTTTGAATCTGGTTTTACTTGCTTTTATAACACCTTAAGATCATATATTGTGTACTTGAGGTCTCTCAGATTTCTTAATCTAGGCATTTATAGTTATAAATTTTCTTCTTATTCCTTCTTTTCCTGTGTCACACAGATTCTGGTAAGTTCTGTTCTCAGTATCATTACATTCTATATATTTTTAAATTTCATCACTAGTTTCTTCAATAAATAGCTGACTTTAATAACATATTCAATGATCTTTTATTTATGAGGATTTTGAGTTTCCTCTTTTTGATTTCTAACTTCATTCCATTTTGATATGATAGGCTGCATAGGACTCTTTATTTTTGTTGACTTTTCTTATGACCTAAGATATGATCTACTTTAGAGAAAATTTGTGAGCTTCTGAAAAGAATGAGTTATCTTGTTGAATAAAACACTGCAAATATTTATCACTATGTCTATCTGTTCTACTGTATAGTATCTATGCCCTGCTGTGACTCATTGGAGTACTTCTGTCCTGTTTTGTTAAGTAGAGTTTGTTTATGGAATTGATGGAATTGGGTGTGCCTACACTCAATATGTGTGTGTGTGTGTGTGTGTGTGTGTGTGTGTGTGTAGACATCTTGGTAGTTTGTTCTTCTTATCACTACGTAGTGAACATTCTTTGACACTTCTGAGTGAGTTCATTGTAAGTCCGTTTTATAAATGCAGATTCTCATGCTTGACTTAGGATAATATTGTATAAAATACAACTTTGTATCTTTATATTTTCAGTCTGGTTGTCCATCAAGATGTGATTTCTTTCTTGCCGACAGGATATATTGGAGTCTTGTTCCTTTTATTTTATTTTATTGAGAAACAAATATCAATGTGACAGTTTCAAGACTGATCAATAGGACATTCTCAATAATTAATACATTGTATACTGTTATTTTCTTAGTGGTTACCCATAGTACAAGAAACAGACAGGATATTCTGTCCAAACATTATTACCACAAATCTTTCTTCTCACTGAATTAAGCGAAAGTAGCTGTGTATCTATCCTAACTATACTGAGTATATGAATGCAAAATAGTCCTTCCTTGTATCCCCTTTTTTTGCTTAGTCCTGTCACAGATGGAAATTCTATTGACATATAAATACTATAGGTGTTTGAATCCAGCAAAAGAAAAATCCAACACAGTCCAGCAGTCCACAATAGTCATGGGTTATCAGCAGAAGTTGTTGACTAGAGCCTTTTACAACTCAGCATATTAAAATAGCTTTATATTATATACCTCATTTTTATACTTTTCTCCTGGATGGTTAAGAACAAGATAAAGCAAGACATATATAACAAAAAATGTAACTTTTCTATCTGGTAATGTCAGTGAAGTCCCCTCAGAATTTATCCTGTAACCCTGTGCTGCACTTTGTAGATGCTTTGTCAGTGTCAGCCATGAGGATGAGTCACGGCCATTGCTTGAACAATTTGCTCTCTGGGAAAGCCTGAGAGAAATTTTTCTCTCCATGTGACTCTCCTAAGGCACACTATATCATTGATCATATTCCTCTGTGGCTCATTATTTCCTTGATCAGAAAATATGCGGCACAACTGAGTTACATGATGTTACACTATGGGTTCTCCTGTGACCTAAGTCTTCACTGACCTTGAAAGGCTAGGTCCAAAATGTTGGCATACCTTGCAGCTCTTCTTTTTCTCCAACTTTTGATCTGCAAACTGAGGTTGTTATCCCTCCAGAAGAGAAGCTTATCATTACACTGCAACATATGCAGTTTGGTTTAACATAACTATCTGTCTAAATACAAAAAATCTTAGGCATAATGTAGAAAACGTATTTTCCATCAAGTAGTGATGTGTTGAACTTTAAGTCCTTACAGAATATGAAGAAAACAAATATTAAAAAGTAGGAATAAGCACATATATTTTCACAGAAATTTAGAAATCTAACCACATACAGCATTGTGGCAGAACAGTCCTGTGACATTTTTTTTCTTGTGTCTTTTTTTTAAATTTATTACCCATTAAAACAAACTTTTACTTGTGAGACAGTATGGTAATACTTGATATGTCATGACAAGAAGTATGTATTTAGAGGAGCAGAATGACAGGCATTCCAAGCATTACCCTTCTATTACACATTGTTATCTTCAGTAAAGTTGCTTGGTTCACAGGTATCAGCATATATAGTTAGTCAGGATGAGAATACTACCAGTTAACAGCTAGTTACAAAAATTCTGCTGATGTTTCTCAGGATCAGTGCCTTGCCTATTTTGTGCATACAAATGTATGGCTTTGACCCTCTCTTGTTCCCCAGCTTTTATCTTTATCCTCTCCTCATTGTGCAATCCTCAAGTTCTCACTTTCCTTTTAGTTTTATTATACCTTTTTATCTGTATTTCTTCTTTTGATTTCTTATACTAGGGAGACTACACTATATTTACACATGTGGGTCTGGTTTATTTCACTTATGAGTATATCTTCAATTGTAATCCACTTAAATATAAATGTTCTAAGCTTATCAGTCTTTATAGCTGAGTAATACTCCATTGTATGAAAATATCACAATTTGTCAACCATTCTTCATGTGATGGGCATCTTGGTTGTTTAAAAGATTTGACGATCACAAATTGTGCTGCTAAAACATAGGTATACATATATCACTATGATATGACGCTTTCAGTTCCTTCAGGAAAATTTCCAGCAGGGCTAGCTGGCTTGAATGGGATTCCCAGTCCTAATTTCTTAAGGAGTCTCCACACTGATTTCCATAATGTTTGCACCAGTCTCCATTTCCACCAGCAGTGGAGAAGGGTTCCTTTTCCCCACATCCTCTCCAATATTTGTTTTTGGATGATTTTTTTATGATAGCCATTCTTTCTGGGGTGAGATGGCATTTCAGTGTTGTTATTTTATTTTTTATTTTATTGAGAAACAAATATCAATGAGACACTTTTCAAGCTGACTAATAGGACATTTTTAATAATTAATATACATTGCACACTGCTATCTTCTCAGCGGTCATCCACAGCACAAGAAGCAGCCATGACATCCTGTCCAAACACTGCTACTACAAATCTTTCCTCTCACTGAAACAAGCAAAAGCATCCATACATCTATCTTAACTATTCTGTATATACACATACAAAATGGTCCTTCCTCTTTATCCCCCCTCTCCATTTCAATCCTGTCTGCGATGGGTATTCTATTGGCATCTAAATATTATAAGTGTTTGAATTAATCAAAACAATCCAATGCAGTCTGACAGTCCACAATACTGGGAGTTTCTCCGCAGAAGCTTTTGACTACAGCCTTTTATAGCTCAGTAGAGTAATATGACTTTACTTCACATACCTCGTTTTTATATTTTTCTGCTGGATGATTAAGACCAAGATAATGTAGGAACTATATAGCAACAAATGTAACTTTTACATGTGATAATGTCAATCAAGTTTCTTCAGGATTTATTCTGTAATCCTGCACTGAACTTTGTAGATCCTTTGTCAGTGTCACCATGTGGATGAATCACGGCCAATGCTGGAACAATTTGCTCTTAGTGTAGTTTTAATTTGCATTTCATGGATGGCTAGGGGTGTGGAGCATATTTTCATGTATTTATTTGCTTCTTTAATTTCATCCTCTGAGAAGTGTGTGTTCATTTCGGATGCCCATTTCTGGATTGGGCCTCAAAATTTAGTGGCCCTAATGTATTTTATTTCTTATTGAAGATGTCCTATTAATCAGCTTGGAAAGTGTCGCATTGATATTTGTTTCTCATTAAAATAAAATAAAAAGAAATAAATTCTAAAGAGCAGACTTTTGATTGAGTGCTTATTAGTTAAGATTTTTTCAAAATTTGTGGGTTGTCTTTTCACTTTCTTGGTAATTTCTGTTGATGTGCAAAAATTTCTCAATAAGAGTTTTTCGCAGCTCTTAATTCTATCAAGTGTTCCCTGTGCAATTTAATATTTGTTCTTGAACTCTTTGTCTACCCCTATGTCTTCAAGTGTTCCTCCTACTTTCTCTTCCAGGAGATTTAGTGTTTCTGTTTAGAATAGTGCATGGTTGTAGATCTCAGTCAAGTTTTAGTTTTCAGCATGTAGAGAGCCAGTTTTACCAGCACCATTTTTTAAAAGAGGCTAGCTTTCTTCCAGTGAATATGTTTGGCCCCTTTGTCAAAGATCAGGTGACAGATTGTATTTGTAGAAGCCTCTGCATCTTCTAATCTATTCAATAGATCCTCAGCTCTATTTTGTTGCCAATACCATGTTGATTTTATAACAATATCTTTGTAGTATAATTTCAAGTCAGGAATTGTAATGCCTCCTGCCTTGTCTTTGTTGCTCACGATTTTCTTTGCTACTCTAGGTCTTCTCAGGTTCCAAATAAATTTTATGAATGATTTCTCTAGGTCTGTGAGGTATGTTGGTGGAAGTTTCATAGGGATTGCATTAACTTTGCACAACAATTTTGGGAGTATACCCATCTTCACAATGTTGCTTCTGCCCATCCAGGTGCAGGGAATATCTTTCCATTTTCTGAAATACTCTATGTGTTTTTTCAGAGTACCGCAATTGTCCATGAAAAGATCTTTGACTTCTTGGATTAAGTGAATTCCAAGGTATTTCATTTTCTGCAGTGCTACTGTAAAAGATATTGTTTCTCTTGTTTCCCTCCCAGTGTGTTTGTTATCTGTGTAGAGGAATATTATTAACTTTTGAGTATTGACTTTGTATCCTGCTATGGTATTAAATTTGTATATCAATTCTAGTAGCTTGTTGGTGAAATTACTTGGGTCTCGCAAGTAAACTATACTGTAATCTTCAAATAATGATAATTTAACTTCTTTATGTATTCTAATTCCTTTAATTTCTCCTTCTTTTCTAATGGCTCTATCTAATGATTTCAAAACTATATTGAATAGGAGGTGTAACAGAGGACATCCTTGTCTTATACCAGATCTGAAAGTAGAAGATTTCAGTTTTTCCCCATTTACAGTTACTTTAGCCATTGGGTTGTCATAGATGATTTTATCAAATTGGAGGCGAGGCTTTCTATTCCTATTTTTTGTAGGACTTTGAAAAAGAATGAGTGTTGGACATTGTCAAAAGCCTTTTCTGCATCAATTGAGATGATCATGTGGTTTTTACATTTCACTCTATTAATATAGTGTATTACATTTATAGATTTTTCAAATATTGAACCATCCTTGCATCCCTGGGATGAATCCTACCTGGTCTTGGTGTATGATCTTCTTGATGAATTGCAGTATTCTATTTGCTAGAATTTTGTACAGAATTTTGGCATCTATGTTCATGAGGGAGAATATCCTGTAGTTCGCTGATTTAGTTGTTTCTTTCTCTGGTTTTTTAATCAGTATATTACTTGCCTCCATGAATGATTTTGAGAGGACTGCTTCCTTTTCAATTTCATTGAAGAGTTTGAGTTGTATAGGGACTATATATTCTGTAAATTTCTTTTAGAATGCAGCTATGTATCCATCAGGTTAAGGACTTTTCTGTGGCGGCAGTCTTTTTTTTAAATTTTGTATTTCATTGGCTGTTGTTGGCTTATTGAGAGTTGTTATATCTTCTTGATTCAGATTTGGTAATTTCTACCTTTTTAGGGATCTGTTCATTTTATATGTGTCTTCTATTCTGTAAGCATAAAGTTTCTCAAATTAGCTATTGATAATCTTCTGAATTTCCACTGGGCTTGTGGTGAGTACACACTTTTCAATCCTTATTGCTTTTATTTGAATTTTTTCTTTAGTCGTTTTGATGAGGTTAGCTAGGGGCTTATTCATTTTATTTAGTCTTTCAAAGAACCAGCTTTTTGATTCATTAATCCTTTGAAGTGTCTTTTTCATCTCAGTTGAATTAATTTCTGTTTTAATTTTTATGATTTCTTCTCGTCTTTGGGCTCTATGTTTGCTGTTCTACCTTTTTGGTTTGCTGTTCCTTGTCTAGATCCTGGAGATGCTGAATTAATGTGTTTATTTTTTCCCGTTCTGTTTTCCTAATGTATGTGTTTACAGCTATGAATTTCCCTCTAAGAACTGCTTTCATAGCATCTTATATATTCCGATAAGTTGTGATTGAATTTTCATTGAATTGTAGATATTGATGAATTTCTTGTTTAATTTCATCTGTGACCCATTGATTGCTTGGTAGGGTGTTGTTTAACTTCCATATATTTAGGGGGTTTTCTGGTTTCTTTTGTCATTTGTTTCAAGTTTCATAGCACTGTGGTCAGATAATATCCATGGGATATTTTCTGTTTTCTTGCATATACTTAAGCCTGACCTATGGACCAGTATGTGGTCTATTTTAGAAAATGACCCATGTGCAGCTGAAAAAATATGTATTCACCTGAGTTTGGTTGGAAAATTAGGTATATGTACACTAAGTACACTTGTTCCAAGCTCTGCTTCAGTTCTGCTACTTCTTTGCTAATTTTTTGTCTGGTTGTCCTATCTTTTTTATATAAGGGGGTGTTAAGGTCTCCTTTTAAGTTTCTGGTCTTGAATACTAGTTTTCATGTCCATTAGGATTTTTCATAGAGATGGGTGCTCCTTCTTTGGTGCATAGATATTCATGATTGTTCTCACATCCTCTTGAATTTTTCCCATAACCAGTATATAGTGGCCTTCTTTATTTTGTTTGATCATTCTTGGTTTGAAGCTGAGACTGCAAGTAAAGTTTTTTTGAAAGGGTAATAAATGAAAAAAAGTCACAAGAATAAGAAAAAAGTCGCAGGTCTGTCCTGTTACAATTCTGTATATGGATAGATTTCTAAATTTTTTTGTAAAATTATGTAAATGCTTATTTCTACTTTTATGAATTTTTTTCTACATATTCTGTAAGGTCTTAAAGTTCAACATAACACTATTTAATGGAAAATACCTGTTTCATGATATGCCAAAGATGTTTCATATTTAGACATGTAGGGTAAAACTAACTGTATATATTGCAGGTTAATAATAAGCTTCTCTTCTGGAGGGTTAACAACCTATGATAGCAGTTCAAAATTAGAGAAAAGGAAAGGCTGCAAGGTCAGCCAACATTTTAGCTTTAGCGTTTCAAAGTTAGTGAAGACTCGGCACATAGGAGAACTTGTGCTCTAACAACATGTAACTCAGTTTTGCTCCAAATTTTCTGATCAAGAAGATCATGGAGCCACAGAGGAATATGATTGACGATGTACATTGTGCCTGGGGAGAGACACATGAAGAGATAAAACATTCTCTCAGGCTTTCCCAGAGAGCAAATTGGTCAAGCAATGGCTTTGACTCATCGTCATGGCTAACACTGACAAAGCATCTACAAAGTGCTGTACTGGGCTACAGGATAAATCCTGAGGGTACTTGACTGACTTTATCAGATACAAAAGTTACATTTTTTGCTATATAGGTCTTGCTTTATCTTGGTCTTAACCATCCAGCAGAAAAGTATAAAAACAAGATATATAAAGTAAAGCCATTTTGATACAA
>NW_004524679.1:6897086-6902572 GCF_000260255.1 Octodon degus
AGGAAAGATCATTTTGTATTTATATATACAACATAGAATACATATGCAGCTACTTTCGCTTAATTCATTGAGAAGAAATAGGGGTTCTAATAGTATTTTGACAGGATATTCTGTCTGCTTCTTGTATCATGGATAACCACCAAGAAGATAACAATGTACAGTGTATTGGTTATTGAAACTGTCCTATTAATCAGCTTTGAAACTGTCTCATTCATATTTGCTTCTCATTAAAATAAAAAAAATGAAGTTGAGACTGTATGAAAGCAGGATTGCTAGGCCTGCTTTTTTTCTGAGGTGCTGGGGCATGTAGTATTATTTTCCATGATTTGACTTTAAGCCTATTAATATCTTTTTGAGTTAAGTGTGTTTCTTGTATACAGCATATTGTTGGATTTTATTTCCTAATCCACTGTGCCAGTCTATTTCTCTTAATGGGTGAATTGAGTCCATTTATATGATGGTTATAATTGAGATGTGTTGACATATGATTGACATGTTATTTACCTTTTGTTTACTCTTTTTGTCCACTGTTTCATTGTTTGCCCTATTTAATGGGTTCCTTCTCCTCTCATTCATGGAGTTCTCATTATTTTGGTCCCTCTCTAGAACTTTGTTATTAATCTGAGTAGGGTTGGCTTTGTCATCATGAAATTCTTTAGTTTTTTCTTTGTCATGGATGTATTTCACTTCTCTGTCAATTTTTTTTTCTTTTCTTCTTTTTTTTTTTTTTTTTGGTGGAGCCGGGGATTGAACTCAGGCCCTTGTACTTGCCAGGTAAGTGCTTATTCCACTGATCCTTCTCTTAGGCCCTTCTCTGTCAATGTTGAAAGAGAGTTTTGCAGGTTACAGTAGTCTGGGCTGGAATTTGTTTTCATAGAAGACTTGAAGTATTCTGCTTCATGCTCTTCTTGCCTTCATGGTTTGTGAAGAGAAGTTGGCCATAAATCTGATTTTATTTTCCTTTGAATATGATCTGTTTATTTCTCTAGTGGCTTTCAGTATATTATTCTTGAGCTTAATTTCTGGGATCTTGACTATCATATGTATTGGTGTGTTTTTAATTTGGTTGAAGTTATTTTGCGTTCTGTATGCTTCACTTACTTTAATGTCAGATTCTTTCCTCATATATGGGAAGTTTAGAGCTAGTACTTCTTTTATTTTCCCATTGATATATCCATGTTTTTAATGTGTGGCAGTACAGAAAACATTGATTCAGCAGTTCTACAAACCAAATAGAACTTAGCCAGTGTTTTTTTCTCCTTACAAAGTAAAATATTTGTGTGTTATACAAAACAATCATTTCCCATCCTTTCCAAGTGATGCTTAGCATCAGTTTAAAAAGCAGCCATGTATCCTGTGTTTGAGAACTTGAGCCATTCTGAAGAGCTTGGTTTTGGTAGTGTGGTGCAGAACATCCCCCTTCAGTGACCTGTCCTAAAATTTAGACAAGATCCTGATTGTGGAGCTCCACCCCCACGTGAACTCTCAGCAGAGTTTAGAGGGTAGGCGCCTGCTGCTGCATGTGAGAGCCTGCAGTGGAAGCTGCCACCAACAGTCCTGCGCATAGCCTGTCCTTGAGGTAGTGCTCCAGTCCAGCCCCAGCATTGTTAGACTTGGGATGAGAAGATGGCTTTTGTTTTCCAGAAACACATGTCTTTTCAGTCCTTCTATTCTAACATATTTCATTTTTTTTACATTGCAAACTTTATTGATCATTCACATATCTGTGTTTCCGCAATATCACAATTCGTGCATTTATACATATTTTTTTCAACAAATAATACACTGCATATATTCTTCTTAGTGGTTAATTGCTGTACAAGATGCAGACTTGTGATCCTACTTACAAACACCATTAGAAAAAATCATTCTATTCATTAAGAGAATGCAACTATATATCTATCCCAACCACTTTGAATACACAGATACAAAATGGACATTCATAGTTATACCCCAATTTTTTTTAAGTTCCGTTGTTGAATATTATAGGTGTGTAAACTCAGCAAAATATTCTAAAAGAGTACAGAAGCCCATAATAGCATTGGGTCTTCTGTTTAATTGGCAATGTCAGAAATTATTGACGTGAGTCCCCCACAGCTCAACATAACAACATGGCTTTACTTCCTATATTTCATCTTCATACTTTTCTACTGGATGGTTAAGACCAAGGTAAAGCAGAACCTATGCAACAAGAGTTGTAGCGTTTTGGTTTGAGAAGGTCAGTGAAATGCCCTCAGGATTTATCCTGAGATCCTGTACCTCAGATTGTAGAACCTTTGTCAGTGCAGCCATGTGGATGAGTCACGGCCATTGCTTGGCCAATGTGCTCTCTGTGAAAGCCTGAGAGAGTGTCTTCTCCTCATGTGACTCTCCTTAGGCACACTCCACGTCATCGATCAATTTCCTCTTTGGCCCCATAACCTTCCTGATCAGAAAATCTGGGACACTACCGAGGTACATGACGTTACAGTACAAGTTCTCATATGTCCTGAGTCTTAATTGACCTTAGAAGGGTAGGGCCAAAATATTGGCTTTCCTTGTAGCCCTCCTTTTTCTCTAATTTTGGTCTGCAAACTTAGGTTGTTAACCATCCAGAAGACAAGCTTATTGTTATTATCAAACGATTTACGTTATCAAGCTTAACCTCACTTTTTCACTACATTTCAAACATCTTAGGCATAATAAGGAACAGGTATTTTTCATCAAGTATTGATATGTTGAACCTTAAGTCCCTACATAATATGATAAAGAACATTTAAAAATTAGATTATATTTTAACAATAGGATAAAGAATTCTATGCTTCTCATGTTTGCACATAAGTCCAAAAATCTCACCATATACAACCTTGAAGCAGGACTGTCCCACAGTATTCCTTTTCCTGTCTCTTGCTTTCATTTACCACTTCTGCTCATATTTTTATATCATTTTTATTGGCTCCATCTTTCTCATTGATGCCTATTATTCTCACATTGTTCATCTTTGCATGGTCTTGCAGGTGATGGATTATTTTATCCTAAATCCTAGGTTTTTTTTTAAAGATCCTTTCTCACCTTTTCACTAGCTGCACCAGTGTCTTCAAGTTCTGAAACTCTTCACTTTCACTTAAACGATTTTGCAAGGTTGTGATTGATATTTTAAGTTCCTGTATATCTCTTTGACTCTGCTTCATGTGATCTATTTCTTTCCTGTATTGCTCATTCAAGGAATCTGTCATATTTCTAATCCCATTTTTTTAAATCAGTGTGTTCTTTAGAGGCAGTTATTAGTTCTTTTACTGCAGAGTTTTTTTTTCAGATTGGGTTTACTGCATATGTTTCTGTGTTTGATTCTTTACTGCAGATGGTATGAATTCAGAGATTTCTTTTATATTTCAGAGGTTAATTGTGATCTGAGTTCCTCTATATCTTTCTGCTGTTGTTTCTTTACTTCTGACACTGTTAATTCATTCATTTCAGCTGAGCTAGTGCCCTCTGCACTTGTTATGGTTGGGCTCAAAGCCTGAGATTGCATTTTGCTCCTTGTCTTTGTCATTTCCTATAGCACTGACCTCTGACCTGTGTTTTAGAGCTGTGGTGCAGTTATAACCTTAGCACCTAGTGAAATTCGGGTGCTGATCTATTAAATTTGGATTTATCCAGTTATCCCTGACCTAGGTCTAGCTGTTGTGTTCATTTCCATCCTGCTGCAGCCTTTGGAATTGAACCTGTTGTGCCCCTCTGGCACAACAGTGAACCTCTGCTGCCCTTCTGTTGTGATTCTTGTCCAGTGAACATAGGAGTGCACAGATGCTCTCCCACACACTAGCTTGGTCTGGGCTTGGGCTGGAACTGGGGTTCCCAAGAAAGTTGCCAAAGTTCTCACTCACTTGGTGGGCTTGGGGACATGCATGAACTCTGAAGGGTTGCAGGGGTCCTGATGGCCTGATAGAGGGTCTCACTCACGCGGGTGAATGAGTTTTGGTCTGGAGGGGTCCTGTGGGCACAGGGAAGTAGAAGCTTTCCCATATGCTCACAAGGCCTTGTTTGGGCTGGATCTGGGCATCCTGAGAGCATTGCAGAAGTTGTTACTGCAGGATCTTGCTTCTTAAGCCAATCTGCCAATCTGACTCTGTGAAATATAAATTTAAGACATCATACAATCAGGGCCATTATTGAACAGTTTGCACTAATACTTGCCATTTTGTTATTTTCATAATATTTGGAACTGTCCTATTACTCCTTTGTTGTTTTGTGCTTCCTTCTCTTTGTGTGGTGCTTCATTAAGAGTTTTCTATAATTCTGGCTTGATGTTCATGAAATATTTTAATTTTTTCTGAACTTACAATATCTTTATTTGTTCTTCATTCTAAAATTTTGCTTGCTAGACATCGTAATGTAGATTGGCAGTAATTTTCTTTTAGATATCACTATACTGTATTCCATGCTTTCCTGGTTTGTAGAGTTTGGTTAAGATATGCTATTACTCAAATAAAATTACCTTTATAGATGATTTGATACCTTTTTCTTCAAACCCTCAATATTTTGTTATTCTGTACTCTTTCCAGCTAAACTGAAATGGCATATGTACATTCTTTTCAGGTAATGTTTGCTTGGGGATTCTAAATTCATGCTGTACCTTGACATACATATCCTTCTCAAGATTAGTGAATTTGCAAAGCTTAGTGTTATTTGTTGAATTTTTAATTTACTTAGCATCTATTGCCTCTATATTCATGCATATATTTTACTTCTGAATGGAAATCTCTGTTCCACATTTTATTTTGTTTTGTTCAATTATTAATTTTATTAGTACATGTTTGTAGTTCAAAATAATTACATTTATTGTGTGAAGGTGATCCATATATGTAACACATCTTAATTCTTTTTACATCTTCTTCCATTTCCTCTATCTCTTGGTCCTATGAACCTTTGTAAAATATCTCCCTGTTTCCTATCATCTATCATTTATTTTGCACTTCATTTATTTTGTAGGCTTTTTATGTAATATAATGTATGCAGTATCTAAGCTTGTGCATTTGATCTGTTTTATTTAATATTATCATGTCAAGTTGTATCTAATTTCCTATATATGACTAGGGTTTCTTCTTAATGGAGAGGAGTAATTCATTGCTAAAAATATCACATTGTCTTTCTCTTATTCATCTGTCAATGGCCATACAGGCTGCTTCTTAAATTTAAATATTATGGAGTGTGCTGATATAAACATGTGTATGCATGTATCACTGAACATGTTGCATCCAGTAGAAAGGTATAAAATTGAGGTATAAAAAGTAAAGCCATATTAATATGCTGAGCTGCAAAAGGCTCAAGTCAAAAACTTCTGACATTCGAGTCTTGTGGATAGCACAATACTACTATAAACTGTATTGGATTACTCTGCTGAATTCATGCACTTACATTATATGAATGGCAATGGAATACACATTTCTGACAATAGTAAACCAAAGAGGAGATATAAGTAGACCACTTCTAGTGAAATATATATA
>NW_004524679.1:6913362-6915837 GCF_000260255.1 Octodon degus
AAATAGGAACCCTTCCCCACTGCTGGTGGGAATGTAGACTGGGGCAGCCATTATGGAAATCACTATGGAGACTCCTCAGAAAAGTTGGACTGGAAATCCCCTTTAAACCAGCTATTCCTTTATTGGGAATTTTCCCAGAGGATCTGAAAACATCATGTCATAGTGATATATGTGTGCCCTTGAATATAACTGCACAATTTGTGATAGCCAAATCTTGGAAACAACCAAGATGCCCATCACCTGAGGAATGGTTGAAAAAGTTGTAGCATTTTTACACAATGGAGTATTTTTCAGCTATTAAGAATGATAAACTCGAATCCTTTATATTGAAGTAGATGCGACTTGAACATATACTCATCAGTGAAATAAACCAGAAACACAGGTGTAAATATCATATAGTTTCCCTAGTATAAGAACTCAAAAGAAGAATACAAATGAAAAGGTATAATACAAGTAAAAGGAAAGCAGGATCTCAAGGACTATCTAATCAAGAGAGGGAATGGAGAAGAGCTAGAAATCATGACAATGTCAAACCATATAATTATGTGTAGTAGATGGGCAAGGCCATCATCCTGAGAATCTCCAGTAGATTTTTTAAACTAACACTTAATTGGAAAGATTCTCACCCTGACTAAGTATATATGCTGATACCTGTGAACTAAGCTACTGCACTGCAGATGGTTATTTGTAATAGTAGTTTCATGCTTGGAGTGCCAGTCATTCTGGTCTTCTGAATATGGGCTGCTTGTCATGACATGCCAGTTGCTGCTATTATGTCTCTCGAGTAGGTGGATGTTCAAGAAGAAGGGGGTGGTGAATGAAAGCAAGACACAGGAAAAGAAATACTGAGGGTCTGTCGTGCTTCAAGGTTGTATATGGTGAGATTTTTGTAATTATGTGTAAACATAAGAAGTATATAGGGTCCAGGGAGATGGCTCAGTGGAATAATTGCTTCTCTGGCAAGCACAAGGGCCTGAGTTCAATCCCCGGTTCCGCCAAAAAAATCAAATAAAAAATAAGAAGTATATAATACTTTATGCCCATTTTAAATATATTCTAATTTTTAAATGCTTTTTATCATATTGTGTAGGGACTTAAATTTCAGCAATCAATACTTGTTGAAAAATACCTATTCCATATTATGCCTAAGATGTTTTATATGCAGACAGTGAGGTTAAGCTTAACAGCCTAAGTTGTATAGTAATAACAATTAGCTTGTCTTCTGGATGGTTAACAACCTAAGTTTGCAGACCAAAATTAGAGAAAAAGGAGGGCTGCAAGGAAAGCCAACATTTTGGCCCTAATCTTCTAAGGTCAGTTAAGACTCAGGACATATGACAACTTGTACTGTAACGTCATGTAACTCAGTAGTGTCCCAAATTTTCTGATCAAGGAGATTATGGGCCCAAAGAGGAAAGTGATCAATGATGTAGAGTGTGCATAAGAAGAGTCACATGGAGAGAAAACTTTCTCTCAGTCTTTCACAGAGAGCACATTGGCCAAGCAATGGCCGTGACTCATCCACATAGCTGACGCTGACAAAGGTTCTACAATCTGAGATACAGGATCTCAGGATAAATCCTGAGGGGATTTCACTGACCCTGATTTGGGATTTATCAGACCCAAAAGCTGCAACTCTTGTTGCAAAAGTCTGGTTTTACCTTGGTCTTATCCATCCAGCGGAAAAGTATAAAAATGAAATATAAGAAGTAAAGCCATGCTGTTATGTTGAGCTGTAGGACACTCAGGTCAACAATTTCTGGCATTGCTAATCAAGTGGAAGACCCAATACTATTATGGGCTACTGGACTCTTTTAGAATATTTTCCTGATTCTATACACCTATAATATTTAAATAACGGAGCTTAGCAGAAAATGGGTATACAGATTAATTTCCATCTTATATTTGTGTATTCAAAATGGTTAGGATAGATATGTAGTTACATTCTCTTAATGAATAGCGATTTGTTCTATTGGTGTTTGTAAATAAGATATCATGTCCACATCTTGCACAGCAATTAACCACTAGGAATAATGTATGCAATGTGTTAATTATTGAAACTGTCCTACCAATTTGATTTGAAACTGTCTCATTGCTATTTGTTTATCAATAATATTATGGAAAAACAATAAAATATCAAATTTGATGATATACTCCTGAAAAGACTATTACAAATTATAGGCAATTTATTTAAGTATTTTGTAAAATTCATCAAAAAAAGCTAACAAGGTTATTGATGTGTTTAAATTATTTTGTTTGTATAGTTTTTTTAACTTCCACTTTATACTTTGCTTTTTTCCTTCTAAATTGTTAATGGATTAAAAAAAAGAAAAAATACTGATAAACTATGATACAGAAATAAGTTTTCAGAGTTCCTTAAAACACCTACCCCACATCTTAGAATGTTTCATGATAAGTTTCTGCCTGTGCTAATACTTGTCATTTATAACCATAAGATTTTGATTACATTTTTCA
>NW_004524679.1:6915937-6916452 GCF_000260255.1 Octodon degus
AATAGCATAAATATACAGCTATATTCATGCTATTTGGAAAAGAAACCTAAAAAGGGATATAGCTGGGTCAGTGGAATTGGTACTTTTAATTTATTGAGGAATTTTCATACCGATTTTCATAGTGGTTGTTCTAACTTACATTCCCACCAGCAGGTTCATAAGCACTTATTTATTTCACTTCCTGATGATCACCATTTTTTCTGGAGAATGATGGAATATTCACTGTTGTTTCATTTTGCATTTTTCTAAATTCCTGAAATGTTTAATATCTAGTTTTGTCTACTTAAAATCAAAGTGTTGACTTGGAGCCTTTATTATCTTTCTCATTTAAGTTGAATTATTAATTTAGTCATTAATAATTTTAATTCTAGTAGGACTGGGATGTGATTGTAGTACTTTGCAATTTTTGTCAATGAATTTTTAAAATATTTTTTTGATTAAGAAATAGCAGTGAGATAGTTTCAAAACAGGTTAGTGGGGCCAGGGAGATGGCTCAGTGGAATAAGCGCTTCCCT
>NW_004524679.1:6928331-6932210 GCF_000260255.1 Octodon degus
ATTATATATTCCAGTTAGTGACTGGCTTACTGACTGCACAAACTGTATGTGTTTTCATCATTTGGAATTTTTAATCAAAAAGCTTGAGAGAAACTATTTTAATCCTTCTGTCATTTATTTTTCTACAAACTGATCATACTTTCTCTCTGTATTTACTTTTTCTCTGTATCCAGTTACTCAACCCTAATTTGTTGCATTTGAAATACTTAATGGCTACATGTTATTTTATTAACCATAGCAAGTATACAAAGTTTCCATCATTGCAGAAAGTTCTGTTGAACAGAACTACTTTGAGTAGGGCCAAAGACAGTTACAGGACCATCAGTCCCCTTGGAACAAAAGACGTACTAATTAAAAAATCAGCAAGTTTATTTCAATTAGACTTACAGGCACAGAAAGTACATTTCCTATAGAAAGTTATTAATATAAGCTTTTTAAGATATAAAAGAAAAGCAGAAAACACATAATTCACTGATTTAGAAAATGTTTTATACATGTGAAGAATTGTGCTACACTATCTTATAAAGAATGAAACAATAAGACAGACATGAGGCTTCTCAAAAGGTTTTATAGAAATAAAAGACACTTTAAAAAAGTTTTGTAGTATTATATACCACTTACAGGTATAGGCAGTGTAATATGTTAGTGAAGATGGATTCAAAAACAAATTTCAATGAAAAAAGTATGACATGATGACTGTCTTCCTGGATTTGAATCTTGATTTTATCACTCCTTGTTGTGTCAACTTAGATAAATTCATTAACTTATGTAAGTCCTAGTTTAATTTATCTCTCAATAAAATGGGGATTATAATTGTACCTATACCATTAAATGGAATAAAATATACATACTTTATTTGTACTTACCATATATTTGTTAATGATATTTATGTTTTATATTCCAGAATCCACATACAATTGTAGTAAGCAGGAACCACTATCATAGCCAAGAGCTAGCTAGGACAAAAATATTTTCCTGTATATAAGTTCTTCTTTGACCTGTCTTATCAGTATCAAGACCATGGTTCTTCCATGATTAAAGTCACTTACAGGTAGTAGCAGCTTTCTCTAGAAAATATTTGTTCATCTTAATGGTGTTTTGAAAGTAATAACACCAAAGAAGGATAAAGGGTCTTACAATAATTTATTAATGTGTGATCATTTTAATATAAAGTTGACCTATTTGGTGTTTTAATTAATTTTTTATTTATTATATTTTAGGGAAGGATCTACAGGGTGTTCATGTTCTCACTACTAGATCAGACTCCTAGTGATCTGCCAGTTCACAGCTGGGATTACAGGCACGTGCCACCACACCCAATCTCAATTGGTGGGGACAGGGCCGGTAAGGAAGTACCAGGGATCAAAGCCCCAGGCCCTACAACTGTTTGTAAACACTTTAATCCACTGAGCTATTTGCCCAGCCCTTGGTGTTTTATTTTAAATGATTTTGAATTTTATAGATGAACCAGTCTTTAGTTTGTACTCTACACATATTTAAATTATGCAAAAACATCATTAGGCCTTCTTTGTATCGTCAGTAGTGTACATTAGTCACTCAATAAATATTTGTTACATGAATGAATGAGAGCTAAAAATTCACTGTATATTAACTCTGGGGACTATATCAAACATAAATAATAATTAGTAATTCAGGCTTTAATTTCAAATTTGGAAAAGACATTGCAGGTTCTAAATTATTATTTTTTTGTCATTTTGTTACCATGTAATTAACATTGGGAACATTATTATACCAAATACATTCTAGCTTTTAATCCTGATTCATGTATCATTAGTGTTGGCTGATGTTTTAGCATTTGTGGTTAATTCCTAATATAGCCACATATGAATTAGAATATGAATTTGATTTTGCCTTATGATCATGAGGCTTGCAAGACTACTCATCCTTCAGTTATATCATTGAATGTGGCAAAATTTTCAAGTCAAAAATAAGTAAAATATTTGAGTGGTATGTAAGTCTATTCCGTGTTTGTTATTTAAATGTCTTACACCATTTTTTTGTATTTGTAGGAAACCTTGCAAGTCACTGGATCATAGTTTTGCTTTGATATATTTATTTCTTTATTTCTTTATTTCTTTATTTATTTCTTTATTTATTTATTTTGCAGAACCGGGAATTGAACTCAGGCCCTTGCGCTTGCCAGGGAAGCGCTTATTCCACTGAGCCATCTCCCCGGCCCTACTTTGATATATTTTATAGTCTTCCGCTTGAGCAGAAAATTTTCAACAGTTTTTATTTGTTTATCAATAACATGTGACTCGCTGTGTATTTTGGTTTGTTAAGAAGCTGGCAATTAATGAGTCAATAGGAAATGTACACATTGCAGTGGCATT
The DNA here is from genome assembly GCF_000260255.1 of Octodon degus. Classification (NCBI taxonomy): domain Eukaryota; kingdom Metazoa; phylum Chordata; class Mammalia; order Rodentia; family Octodontidae; genus Octodon; species Octodon degus. The sequence goes on from NW_004524679.1 coordinate 6,930,686, forward strand.
ATCATGTGATCATCTGGTTTTAGAAGTAGTAAACTCAGAGAATAATTACACTGGAATATAATTAAAAATCACCAAAAACATCACTATCTGTGTCATTCTAAATTCTCCAAGGAAAAGCAAAACTATCGGCATATTTTAAAGCATGAAATGATTAATCATTGAGTGATAATTTTGTGTCATCTGTTTGTGGGTTTGTTTTGTATAGATAGATGTTTTCCAGAGTTCCAAACATACAACATAATTTAGAAGCTTTCTTTTTCCCTAATTATACATTCTGACTATCTATAAGACAATTTAGGCAGTATAAGAACATAATTCCCTTAATGTGCCAGTCTTTGTAGGCCAACTTGATGTCATTCAAAGTTTGAGTGGGTCCTTTTCACATATATAACATAGCTTGCAAATAGAGTGTGGCTGTGAGTTTGGAGTCCTACATGGTTTCATGGTCCAGCTACATCCTCATTTTGGAACTGTTCCTTATGCACCCATTCTAATTTGAAATTCATATCATGCCTTCAAAATCAGTGCGGAATGAAAACTTCCATAATCTAAAATATTTTCTCTTAGTGGGAAGGTACTTAATTATTCTTGGAGGTAAATTATAAGTACTGTGGAATTGTTGTTTCATGCACAGTGAAACACATACACAGTCATGATTTTTTACCTTGGAATAGAGAATTTCACATTTGGTAAAGCACACTTGTTTTTTCCAGCTCAATGGCTTCCTTCCCCATTTCCCATACGGAGTTCATGGAAACTTCTCTATTCATCTAGTCTTGTAAGCAGTGTCAGTGTCCATGAAAATGTCATCAGAATGGGTACAGTGTCAAATTGGAAATTGTGGAATGCCAACACCTACATTGGATCACAAAATCAAATAAAGTATCATGCTTTCAATAGTACTTAGAGATAACAAATTTGGATTTTGAATTCTATTCTAAAATTAGGGGCCAGAGAGGTAGCTCAGTAGAATAAAATTTTGTCTCACAAGCGCAAGGGCCTGAGTTCAATCCCCAGTTCCACAAAAATATAAAACAAAATAAAATAAAATATGTAGTAATCTAAGCTACTGTCAGCAATGAACAAAATTTTATTTTCCTGTCCCTGGATTATTATTAAATTATGTCACATTGTAATCTGTTGTGCTTCTGCAGAACTCTACTAACAGTACAGAAGAAACACATTAAATAAATGTGAAATATCAGAACAAAAGCATGAATAAAATATCAAATATTGAGATAAACTTCCTAAAGTCACTGCATAGCAGTGAAATACCATTAAAATCTTTAGGAGCTCATTAATTGATTACCATTTGGAATATTAATTATAGTGAAAGTTGAGTTCAAATTAAAAATAAAGGGACAAGTTATACATTACATGGTTTTATTGAGTGCTTGTTCAGAATCAATAGAATAAAACACCAGATGGAGCAAGTCAAAATTTATATCGTTATTGTTCAAAGGCAATGAAACATGTACACATACATATAGCCAAAGAATAAAGATTATATATATATATATATATA
>NW_004524679.1:6932310-6939185 GCF_000260255.1 Octodon degus
AAATAAATAAAAATAAAAAAACTTCGGGGGACAACCCGCTCAGGCCCCTCTACTGTCCCTGTCTTGGACAGGAGCTTTCTTTCCCTCAATAAATATATTCTGCTCAATAAAAAAAGTTAGTTGTATAGTTACAATAATTAATATATTGCATACTGTTGTCTTTGTAGTAATTATTCCTAGTACATGATGCAGACATGATATCTTGTCTAAACATTATTATATATATTCCACTAGAAGTGGTCTATTTATATCTCCTTTTTGGTTTACTTTTGTCAGAGATGTGTATCCCATTGCCATTCATATATTGTAAGTGTATGAATTCAGCAGAGTAATCCAATACAGTCTATAATAGCAGTGTGTTATCCATAAGACTCGAAGTGTCAGAAGTTTTTGACTTGAGCTTTTTGCAGCTTAGTATATTAATATTTTTTTTTGGTGGAACCGAGGATTGAACTCAGGTCAGCATATTAATATGGCTTTACGTTTTATACCTTGATTTTGTACTTTTCTACTGGATGGTTAAGACCAAGATAAAGCAAGACATATATAACAAAAAATGTAATGTTTGTATCTGACAAGGTCAGTCAAATCCCCTCAGGACTTACCTTGAGAACCTATGCAGCAGTTTGTAGATCTTTTGTCAGTGTCAGTCATGTGGATGAGTCATAGCCATTGTCAATGAGTTTGAATAATAGTTCCAAGAGGGGCACAACACCCTTCCAGAATGCTGATAGTTTCTGGCTTCATCCTGAAAACTGATGAGAGGGGAGCCAACCTACAATAGTGACAATTTCTTCATATAGTATTCACAATGTATTAATGCAACAGAAACCAAATACAAAAAAATAACCACATCATCAATAAAAATAACAAAAGGAACACAGATTGCATATAATACACTAAAAATTAAAGATGAACAGCACAAAGCATAACAATGTACATGTATTCCCTCTCCTCATAATCATTATCTATTGCAATCAAGTACTAATAAAAGTTAGAAAGAAAGGAAAACAAATATCAGAAGTGATGTATAACAGAGGAAGAAAAGTAGAAATAGAAAAAAATGGTAAAAATTAGAAAATAAGAGAAAACAAGAATCAAGATAAAATCCATTTGAAGAGATGAAGATGAACTTTTATAAAAATAAAAGTAAATAGTGAGAAATAAAACACAATAAATATGAAAATTGGAGACAAAATATATAGATTAAAATGTATAAACTGATGAAAATTTAAGAGTAGCTAGAAAATACCTTGTGTCCAAGAATTTTGTTTGCATATACAGGGTTAATTATGTTTTATTCCTCCCAGTTTGTGTAGAACCAGTTAGGGCAATTTTCTGCCTTTGCCACTGTTGCTGAACAAGTTAAATTTATAATGGCTGAACTTCAAGATTTAAATATTGGGGTTATTTATTTTCACATTTAGGGATATGAAAATGGCCTGAATAGTAGCCAAGGTTTCTTGTTCCCAACAGAGCCCCAGAAATGCCTGAAGCACACAGGACAGGTGTATATTCATTAAGCCACCTCACCTGGTGGCCCAGAAATATGGTAAAATGTCATGTTATTTTGCATTCCATTGTCATTGATCTGAGTTTGGAAGGTTCTACAGTATGCAGGGTTAGAATTATGTTGAAGCCTCTTTGACAAAGTGGAATACCTTGAAGGGTGGGCTGAAAAGTGATGGGGTGTCCACTCCAGGTTAATTAAATAAGTTAACATATTAAGATATGTTGAAAGGAGGCAAACAGAAGAACCACCTCCAAAAAACATAAACTCTAGCTGTGTCACTATTCCTGAAGTCCTCAGGATATATAATTAATAGAGGTCTCCTTGTTTATACCATGGCCTGTACTTTTTAACATCTAAATGTAGCCACTGTGGGCAGTTCCTTTTGGGCCCATATAAATCTCGATAGATCACCTGGAGCATGGAAAATGGCCAAACTGCAGCTCAGCCATAAATCCCTGAGAATCCTTTATATGAGAGTGAGAAATTTTAAGCCATTAAGTTCTGTGCATATGTATTCAAGAGGCCTCGAATAGTTTTTTATTTTCCCACTCAAATACTGTACACACTCTTCTCAAGCACACTGATTCCTTTTTATATTTCAAGGCCACAATCATTGCTCTAGTGTGGTCTCCATCACAACCTTATTCTCCCTGGTGCTGAAACCATTAGAGATATCCTATTCCACATTCTTTCAGCTAACGTATTATTATGGCATTCTGAAGGATTGCAGTCTAATGCCAGAGTGCAGTACATATAGTCATTTTCAAATCTATTACCTTAGCTGAGGTAAAAGCTTGTTTTCTAACTTTCCTCTGCAGTAGGGTCATGATTCAGTTCGTAATATCCAGATTTTCTTGAAATGGCCATTGACTATAGCTGTTCCCCAGCTAGGAAATCCAGGTTGAAATCGTAATAATTACTCTAAACCCTTGTCTGAGCTGCTTCAACTGATTTTCATTCTATTTAGGTTTTCCTTCACCTTGTCTATTGAGTCCCAGAATTCTTCCCCAGTTCCATGCACAAGAGCTTTTTAGTTTTATTTTCAATTGAGTTGATATTGCTCAGCCAAGGAATAATGAAAAAATTATTTGCATTCAGCCATCTTTCCATCCATTGTACATCCACCCTTTTTAAAATATCTGAGCCATCACAAACACAGCTTTGATTACTTTTTAAACTTTGGCAATAGATTACATGCTTGTTTAAATCCTGCAAAATATATGAAAACCATGCTATGCTGAAATTATTTTCACACATTTTGACTAAAGTCAATTGAAAGCATTATATTTAGTTCAAATGTTCTTCAACAAAATTTATTTAAATTTTATGAAAAGTAAACTTTAATTAAAGGAAAGCCAAAGAAAATTATAAAAAGAAATGATTTTTCTTGAGACCCACATGTTGAACAATAAAATAGCAAAACAAAACAAAAAAGTTGATTCATATGAATAGTAAAATGCTTTTTTTAATTTTATTTTTTAAAGAGTGTAAAAAATAATATTGGAACAAAATATTATAAGTGATACAGAATTTCAGCTAACAAAGTAATACGAATTTCACAATATTTGTTGTAATGCCTCTTTGTCTTCCAAAGAGTTATTCATATTAGCAGATATATGCAAGTAAACTTGGAAGAAGAAAGAAAAAAGAAAGCATATCAGAAGTTGAAAAGAGGAAAATTGCAAACAATGCTGACTGAAAGGGTTTGTTGCCCTGGCTCAAGAGTTTTTGGGGCACATCTTCAGTAGGGTACTATCTAGACATTTTTCGAAGCTTAACCACCTGAGTACCATCATTCTTCTCCCTACTGACTGGTTTTGTGATAAGTAGACAGAATTTTCACCTTTTTCTTCTCAACCTTTGACTTAGCTGCTGTGTACTTTCTATTGTACAAAGCATTTTTAAAACACATAGCAGATCGAGAGTATCTACCAATTCCTTTAACCAGGAGAGGTTTACTACTTATTTATTTATTTACTGGCAGAACTGGGGATTGAACTCAGGCCCTTGCACTTGCCAGGGAAGCACTTATTCCACTTAGTCATCTCCCTATTCCCCAGGAGAGGATTCTGGCTGCAGTGGATCTGCCCCTTTTATACTTTTTTTGCTTTCATCTTACCCTTTTTACTAGTAGCACTGTCAGCAGCCTTCTTGGTTTCAGGTTTCTTCTCATTAGTGTCTGGCTTCTCAGTATTTTTTCCCACCATCTTGGAAGATGCCAATTTTTAGACTGGGTCTTTAAATATGGGACACCTGATTTTTTTATTCATTATAAATTCTAGATAGAAGACCTTTGTCAGATGGCTATCATTTTTCCCAGTTTGTGGGCTTTCTTTTTACTCTGTTGAAGATTTGCTTTCAAGTGCAGAAAGTTTTCAAAAAGATGTAATCCCAGGCCCGGTGAGTGTGTTGGAGAGCTTCCAGCTTCCCTGCGACAGCGGGACTTACTACTGGTCCCAACCCAGGTGGTGCATGGGTGAGACCCTCTTCCACCCCCTTGGGACGCCCCCAACCACTCTGCAGCACCTCACCCACCCGCCTGGCAAGTAGGAATTTCTGCCCCTTCCAGGAACCCCCAAACGCAGTCCTAGGCCTGGCCCATTGATTGTGTGGGAGAGCTTCCTGCTACTCTGCACTGGTGGGACCTACTACTGGTCCCAGCCCAGGTGCAGTGTGTGTGGTACCCTCCTCCACCACCTTGGGACACCCCCAACACCCCGAAGTACCTCCCCCATGCCACCAGCCAAGTAGGAATTTCTGCCGTATTCCTGGAACCGCCAGACCCACTCCTAGCGCAGGGCCCATGAGTGTGTGGGAGAGGTACCTCTCTCACTTATTCCACCTTGTCCCATTCAGGCTCAGCTCAGGCCTGGTATACAGGGCTGGGGTGAAAAACTGCACCTGCAATCCCTGCAGAGAATGTAGAGGATATAAACAACCAGCTAGTTCAGGAACAGAAAGTCTTGTCATAGGGGCACAACAAGTTCAACCCCAAGGGCAGCAGCAGGAAGGAGCTGAGCACAGCAGCCAGACCCAAGTCAGGGACAGCTGGATAAATCCAAACTTTATAGATCTGCACCTGAACTTCACTACGTGCTAAGGTTATAACTACAATGAAGATCTACAACAAAGGTCAGAAGACAGTGCTACAGAAAATGATGAGAAGGAACAAAATACAACCTCAGAACCCAAGCCCACCCATAACAAGTGCAGAGGACAATAACACAGAACAAATTGGGAATCACACAGCTGAAAGCAATGAATCAATGGCTGCTGAAATAAAAAACATCTGCAGAAAGGTATAGAGGAAGTCAGATTGGAAATGAAAAAAAAAAAAAGAAATCCCTGAAATAATAACATCAGCAGTAAAGAATCAAATGCAGAAACATATGGAGGAAACTAAAAGCCCACACAGAGCAAGAGCAGAGGACACTAGCTCGGTTCAAATGCATTAATTAATAGGGTCAATAGTAAATAAGCAAGAGCAGAAATTTATAAAGGAGCTCAAAGCACAATTATTTTCTGAAATAAAAAAAGAATTCCCAGAACTCATAGCATCCGAAGTAAAGAAGCAACTACAGAAACATAGGGAGGAAACCCACTCTGAAAAAACACTGCAGTAAAAGAATTTATAATTGCTTCTAAAAAGAAATTGATAAAAAATAGAGGAGATAAGAAAAATGACAGATTCCTTGAACGAACAATACAGGAAAGAAATAGATCGCATGAGGCAGAGTCAAAGAGATATAGAGGAAATGAAACTCTCAATCACAAGCTTGCAAAACCATTTAAGTGAAAGTGAAGACAGAGTTTCAGATCTTGAAGATGCTGGTGCAGCTAGTGAAAAGGAAAGAAAGGATCTCTTAAAAACAATGAGGATGCAGGAAAGTATAATTCATCACCTGCAAGATGATGCAAAGATGAAAAATATCAGACTAATAGGCATCATTGAGAAAGATGGAGTCAATAGAAATGACATTAAAAATATGGGCACAAGTAATAGTAGAAAACTTCCCAAATATGTGGAAATAATCTGACATTCAGTTAACTGAAGCATACAGAACGCCAAGTAACCTCAACCCAATGAAAAACACAACGAGACACACAATCATCAAGATCCCAGAAATTCAGCACAAGACTAAAATACTGAAAGCCGCTAGAGAAAATAAGCAGATCGTATTCAAAGGAAAAACCATCAGAATTATGGCCAACCTCTCTTCACAAAAGATGAAGGCAAGAAGAGCATGGAGCAGAGTACTTCAGGTCCTCTATGAAAACAAATTCCAACTGAGACTAATATACCGTGCAAAATGCTCTTTCAAGTTGGATGGAGAAGTGAAATACTTTCATGACATAAAACAGTTAAGATTTTCGTGATGACAAAGCCAACACTACACAAGCTACTGAAAGATGTTCTACAGAGGGACCAAAATGATCAGAACTCCACAAATGAGATCACAAGCGAACAACTAAATAGGGCAAGCAATTAAACATAGGAGAAAAAGGAGTAAATAACAACAGGTAAATAACATGTCAATCATAAGTCAATACATCTCAATTCTAACCATCAATGTAAATGGACTCAATTCTCCAATTCAGAGAAATAGGCTGGCACAGTGGATTAGGAAACAAAATCCAACATTATGCTGTATACAAGGAACACATATAAGTTATAAAGACATTCATAGACGGAAAGTCAAAGGATGGAACACAATAAATACTACATGCCCCAGCACCTCAGAAAAAAAGCAGGGGTAGCATTCCTTTTCTCAGAAAGTCTCAACTTCAAACCAACAATGATCAAGTGTAATAAAGAAGGCCACTATATACTGGTTAGGGGAAAAATTGAAGAGGAAGAGGTAAAACTCATAAATATGTATGCACCAAACACGGGAACACTCAGCTATATACAGCAAATCTTAATGGACATGAAAAATGTAATATCCAACACCACAATTTTGACAGGAGTCCTTAACACCCCATCATCTCCAAAAGTTAGGTCTACCAGACAGAAGCTTAGCAAAGAAATAACAAAACTGAACCAGAGCTTGAAACAAATGGACCTGGTGGACATATACAGAGTGTTCCAACCAAACACAGCTGAACACACATTTTTCTCAGCTGCACATGGGTCATTTTCTAAAATAAAACCACATAGTGGTACATACATCATGTTTAAGTGTATGTAGGAAGATAGAAATTGTCTCATGCACATTATCTGACCACAGTGCAATGAAACTGGAAATAAAGGACAAAAGAAACCAGAAGAAAACCTTAAATACATGGAAAATCAATGACACCCTACTCAACAACCAATGGTTCAAAGATAAAATTAAACAAGAAATTCAACAATATCTACAAT
>NW_004524679.1:6947822-6955670 GCF_000260255.1 Octodon degus
ATTCTGTGTACCACCATATTTCTAAAGAAATAAAAGAATCCACTAAGATAAAATAGGTGACCTTGAAGAAGGTCAGAGTTGATAATTTCCTGCCAATAAATGAAATCTTACACCACACCATGTCTAAATTTTTCTAAGCATTACTCTTGCTCTTTATGAAGGAGCAATGTACTTGAAAGTGACTTAGTGTGATGAATATTCCATTTTGTCATTGTGAGATAGTTCAACAGAAAATGAAATTGGTAGAGGAAGGCAATATATGTACCAATTAATATGATTCACATAGTGACAATTTTTTGACACTGACCTTGAAGTATAAGTACATGGTAGAATCTGAATTTCTGAAGATTATTTTACAAACTGAAGGGGTTAAGAATGGATTTAGTTGTGTAAGAAAGTATTGGTTATTGAAAATATTGAATTATCTTTCTTTTGCTACTCTGAATCTGGAGAAGTCTTCCACATTGTTTTAGAGATCTTGCAGCTTCATTTGGATGGGCGTGAATCAAATACAGAGTAATAGAGTTGTAAAGTCAAAAGTGGCACATAAAATGGAGTCAGCAATGGGTAAAAGTGATTGCAGCTTTAGATCTGCAATTTACCCTTTCAAATGTCTTCATTGATTTGTTGCAAATAGTGTTAACTCTGTATTTGGCAAATGGTGAAGACATTATCACTTGTGTTCCCATTTGTAATAAAATAGATTAATTTTCTGTGAAATTTTAGCTAGGCTGAGACACAACAGTAGCCATCTAATGAACCACAGCATATAGCAGTTAAAGAGCTAGATACATGTATACTGATTACAGGTCTGAAAAAATGGATTTGTTTATTGCAAAGAAAAAAGAAATTGTTCATATAACTATCATTACTTCAGGAGAGATTAAACCTTTGAGTTCCATACAACGGTTTTTAAACACACATAATTCTAAATTAATATAAGATATCAGACTCACCTAATATGGCTTTCATGGTTAAAATATGTCTGATCTCTGGACTGCCTTCTGAGAATAATATCAAACACTGAGTCTTGTTTGAATTTTGGAAAGTTTATGTTACAAAATCCTAAAACAGAAATATTGCTTCATGGAAAATGTTACTGTCCCTCTTTTTTTGTTTTTTTTTTCCAGAACTCGTGATTGAACTCAGGCCTTTGTGTTTGCCAGGGAAACACTTATTCCACTGAGCCATCTCCCTGGCCACTGTTACTGTCCCTCTTAACATGCATTATCTAAATGATTTTTTAAAGTTAATTCATTGTTTTACATAAGATGGTTTTTAAAATTACAAAGAATGTTTGAAGGTAAATCATCCAAGATTACATGCTATTTGTGTCTGTATGTCCCCTCAAAACCTAATGCAGTTATGGGGCCAAAAGTTTTGAAGGTGGTTGCAGATAGAGCTTGTGATTGGCTCATTTTCTAGTGCTGTATTTGGGAATACTAGTGCTATACTTGCCCTAGGGAAGATAGTCTGCGTATAGTATAAGTGTAGAGAATAGTCTTCCTCATCCCTCTTTGATAATGTTGCTTTTACTGTCTTCTGCTGCCATGAATGTTTATCCCTCTGCCATACCATACAGCCTTGGATCCAGATGATTATGGGTTGAATCTTCTATAGACTGTGATCTAAATATACCTTTCCTCCTTTAACATTGGCTGTTAGGAATTTTCTCCCAGCAACAAAAGAAAGGCAAATAAGATAAAATTTGGGACGAATAGTGGGGTCCTTGCTTTAACTATACCTGACCATATGGATCAATACCTTTGGGAATGTTTTGTTGAAAGAGTTTGGAAAGGTTCAGAAATGTAACCTGAAAGAGTAGGGATGAAACACTTTAGGCTGTTCTGCTTGGAAGATGCTCATCAAAGCTCAGACCAGACAACAATGGAGAACAGGATTGGGAGGCTCCTGCTAGAAGGAAGGACTGTATTGGCTGATGAACTGCAGTTGATGTGTGTTATAGCTTGGCAGAAAGTTTGCTGCAATTTGTTCATGTCCAGAGTCTATGTCTGATCCTGAATTTAAAAGCAGCAGACTAATTTGGCAGAAGACATTTCAAGGCAATCAAATGTTAAATAGTGGCATGACTACTGTTGTAGGCCTTTAGCTAGATTTATGTTGAGAATCAAGAGCACAAAGTCCAGAGAATGAATTAAAATGTGTGCTTGGTCAGAAAGGCAGCTCCAATAACTTTGTTTAAGGCAAAGTTAGAACAGAGGAAATCTTGATTACTGAGTAGGACAAGAATACAAAAGATGGCCTGAAGGTATCACAAGAAGAAGAAAGTCTTCACCCTTTGCAGCCTCAAAATCGAAAAGTGAAAGACATTGCTTTGAGAAAAAGCCCCAGAGGACTGTGTTCTAGAATGATGGCAACATAGCAAGTTTGTGCTAAGAATTGAATTATTATCTTGAGTAATCCAGGCATTTGAACCCTACACCCAAAAAAGAGGAAAGCCATGAGAGAGGGAAGCCAGGACACTGCTCCCTCTGGCAGCAGACCTTGGCATCATCCATATGGCACTGGCTTTAGAAACATGCAGAATACAAGATAAACAATTAAGCTCATATATATTTTCCATTAATCTTTGTGCATATGTGTGTGCATGTGCACAAGTACTATCTAGAGATTGCATATTTATTTATTTATTTGTTTTTAATGTATTTGGTACAGGGTCTTATATACAGCTTGGATGCATAGTGATTCCCCTGTTTTCAGCTGCCCCACCGCTGGGATTACAGGCGTGCTTCACTACACCCAGCTAGCTCAGCATGGTCCTGGATGCGGCCAGCAGTACATGTGGTGCTGGGGATCTAACCTCCGTCCCTGCACTTGCTTAAGCAGGCACTTAGTCTGCTGAGCTATCTCACTGACCTTAGAAATTCCATATTTAAACTTGATAGTTTTGATTGGATTTCAAATTGACAAACATCTAGTCTCATACAAAAGTGAAAATATAGTGATAGTTAGGACCTTGTGCTTTCCAGGCAGGCACTGTGACACTGAGCTGTTTACTAGGCCCTTGCCTTATGTTCATTGTTGAAATTAGATATTTTCCTGCATATTCTGTTTGAAATATTGTAAGTCTTGATAACATCCATGAAATTTTTAAAATGTACCAAACATTTGTAATCATTGTTAGTTACTACTAATATAGTTAATATACTCATAATTGACTACTAATTTAAATAAAATTATTGAAAATTAAATTTTAATAATGTAAAACAACTCTGAAAAATAAATATAGAGCACTGCTGAATGTCATAGTGTTCTAATACATTACACTACAACAATACAACTGATCATTTTTTAATGGTATCAAAACCACACAGGTACATTCCATTATATTCCTGTATGTCAGAATTAAGATAGGAGTCTCACAAAGCTAAAAACAACTTACCAGAAAACCTGCATCCCTTTGTGTAGATTTGTGGGAAATATGTTTGCTTGCTTTATTCCAGCTTCTAGAGGCCATCCACATTTTTTGGCTCTATGGCCATTTTACTCCATTTTTGAACCCTACAATGAATCACTGACTCTTTTTTCTGCCTGCCTTCCACTTCTAAGAACCATTTGGATCAGAATATGTCTACAAGTATGATTCAAAATGATATCTCTATCTCAATGTTCTCAGACATATATACAAAGTCCATTTGGCCATGTAATGTAACCTATTCACAGATTCAAGCAATTAAGATGTATGTAGACTTTATATCTTTTGTAGGATGTGATATTTTGACTGCTGAAATGGCTGACATTGGAAAATGTTAACTAACAAAACAAAATAGTAATTTTTAGCTCTAAAATTATTACTATTGCACTAAACAAACACAGTTTTTCTATAGAAGATTGATAAATTATAGTCTTCTCATAAAATCAATGGAGAAGCACATATTCAATAAAGTAATTCATACTGTTATGATTAGAATACTGATATAATTATAGCTAATTAGATATGATATTTAATTTAAGAAATGTATTATGGATGAATTAAATATTTTATAGAACAAACATTTTCTGTGAAAGCATGTCACCATTCCCTCAATATTTTTTTGCATTATGTACATAGTTAGCAAATTTGCTATTTCATGAATCAAACCTAATGATTCAGATGTATTTATCTATTTTGGATGTATATAATGAATAATTTGAATATTTTATAACAATTTTAACAACATGAAAATCTTCTGAGGCATAGAAGATACCGATAGAAGTATCAAACAGTACTTGAATTTTAAGTCCTGGCATGATGGTGCATGCCTGTATTTCCAGCACTAGGGAGGCAGAAATCAGGAGGATCACTTTGAGTCCAAGCTGTGTAGTGAGATACTGAACAAAAAAAAAGCCTAAAAAATTTTGAATTTTACTCATATTATTCATTTAAAGTTATAAATCTTTAAGGAACACTAAACAATTGGGATTTGTACAATTTACTGTCTGTTAAAAAATTATGTGTTGCTGTGGTTCCAGTGACCATGATTTGCTAACTCTCTTTCTTGTCAGGCCTTTGCTCTGACAGTGCCAGAACAATGAACAAAATTTTAGACAAAGGCTCTCACACAGCTGAGTAGACAGACCACCCTATGAAGCAGGCAGTGTCGGCATCTTGGACCTGGGTCCACTCACACAATGTGAGCCTGGTCTGTTTTGTATGGGAGACACCTAGAGCCAGTTGTGTCACTATTACCTCAAGGAATGGTTGGGGACACAGCAACCGGCACTTTCCAAGTGTATAATTATCTATTCACAATGGTGACAAAGCCAAACACCTTCCTTTATTTTTTAATAATCTCAGCAGTCATCTTCCCAGCATTTATCTAGTGAAAAAACTTGCTAGAAAAACCACACTGCCATCATACATAGAAGAATTCAATACAGACAAGAAAGACAACAGTGAATGAGGACTACAAAAGAAAAGAATAACAAATATTGAGAAAATCCGCCAAGGCTATGAGTGTAAGACAAAAAGAGCTGTCTCCAGGGCCTGTTTACCAGCTATGCCTCCAAGAACACAGGGATCCTGAAGAATTAGGAAAATTTCTTTCTTTCTTTTTTTTTCTGGGGATGGAACTCAGGACCAGGAAAATTTCTTCAGAAAAACAATCTTAGTTTGCATTATCTCTGTCTTATCCTATCTAACAAACTATCTCAGAGGGGCCAATACAACAGAGGTTTCCATGGAAACTTGACTGAAAACATTAAAAAAGGAAGCAGCTTGAACTTTTAGGAAGGTCTTTTTTTGTGTGCAAGTAAAAGGGAGCTGTCATCAATTGCCTGAAGGATCAATGTATTAGAAACGTCCATCTGCATTGTGGCCAAGGAAAAGGATGCCTTTCATAATTGTTTAGAGAATACAAATCACTTTGTATAAAACATTGTCCAACTCAGGACATCTGACAAGAGAGAGTAGAAAAGGAAAGCTGAGTCTTATGTTGTAAAAATCTATCCAATCCAGTGTTGAGAACATACAGAGCACTTGTTGTAGTCACGCTATATATCACAGTATTCAGAAACTATTATTCTAATCAGGCACTAGTATCACTGTTCATGAATTCAGCAGGAACTTTACATCAATCTAGACACTTACAATAAGAATAACCTTCAGTAAATATATATGTTCAGTTTTTAATTTTTAATTTTTTGTATTTGGTACAGGGTCTCACTATGCAGCTTGGACTCATAGTGATCCTCCTGTTTCAGCTTCCGCAGCACTTGGATTATAGGCATGCACCACAACAACTGGATTTGGCGTTATAGATAATTATATAATTATCTTGGTGAATAGATAATTATACACTTGGAAAATACCGGTTGCTGTGTCCCTAACCATGGTCCACATAGCAGCCATCAGCAAATCATTTCTTCAAATGTCTCCAGTGTAAGAATTGAAAAGAAATTCCTCAAGAAGTGATAAGAATGGCAATTCATGTTCCAGACAGAAAAGCTGCCTGGGAACTCAAGCCAGGGGCTGTTGCAGAGTTGTACTCATGCTATTAGTATTGTACTGCTCCCATCTGTTTTTATGAACAAAGCAGGATAGCTTTGAGGATGAATGGAGATGGCACCTCACTCTGTGTGTTACATATGGATCCCAGGGAACCCATGAGGTTTGCTCTTTTCTTAAATCCAACAGCAAGAAGTGGGAATGTGAAGAATACTCATCCTCTGCTTGAGCCACAGGTCACATATTTGAAAATTCAATTGACTCCCCCTCCTGCAGCAGCACCTTACACTTTTAGGAGCATGTCTACGGAGACACAAGCTTGCGAGAAAAGCCAGGCCATTCTTATACCAATTGACCAGAAAATTCCTTACTAGAGAAGCCAGAGGCCTCTGGTGGAAGAAGTGGCCATTCCTGATAGTCCAATTGTGTCAAAATCACTAAGAGTTGCAAACCTTCCAAGTAACAGCTTCTGAGTACTTTCTGCCAAGTATATATTGGGTACAAAGTATCACTGCTCCATCAGGTTTGAAGGAAAGAGCACTTTGGGCTAGTGAGATGAGGAAATGGGGCTAGCTCTGGGAGTATGAACCAAGAAAAGCAAGTCCCAGGGGAGCATGAAAAGAGAGCAGAGTCCAGATCCCAACAGCTGAGCATGTTTGTGGCTAGAAGAAAGCCTCTGCTCTTTCTCCTTAACTCGTTCTTCTCTTCTTACTCCCAAATTTTTCACCTTAATCCGGTTTTCACATGCTTCTTACTTAACTCATGTTTGTTATTATGCAAGTAAAGGTTTCTTTTGCAAAAAATAATTGTGTTTCCATGACTATTCTCAAACATTATGTTGGTAGAGCTTAACACAGCTTTCTAAGGTCTGATAGATTAGACATATACAATTTATCTACCTTTTGTCTGTGCAGAGAAGGTAAACATATAGTAGTTGTCACAATTTGTGAGTGTTTTCCTCAAGATAATATTAAGTTTTACATTTTGAAGAACTATTATTCTGATCAGGTACTAGTATCATTGTTCATGAATTTAGCAGGAACTTTACATCAATCTAGACACTTACAATAAGAATAACCTTCAGTAAATATATATGTTTATTTTTTAATTTTTTGCTTTTGGTACAGGGTCTCACTATTGGTGACTCACTTGGCACTCCCAGCGCAGGACTAGCACTGCATATCATACCAGAGATCAAACCCAGGTCTTTGCATTTGACTAACCAGGCATATAGATCAATGTGCTATCTCTGTGGCTCCAAACATATAAGTTTATAATGATGTATGAATTTTCTATGAAATGAAATGGAAATTCACTTTTCTTGAACTTTCTCCACATGCCCAGCGTGGCTCTGGGTCTTTTGCCTTCTTTCATTTAATACTCACAATATCCCATTAATTTGATGGGAACCAAAAGTTGGTTTTTGTCTAAAGACATGTAAAGCCTGTATACTTTGTATATGTACACTGCCAGGCTGAGACATAAAGATTTTAAATTTTATGGAAAACTGTCAAACAGATGGCATTATCTTTTCTGTTTCCTTATGTGTTAGGAGCGGATCTTAGAAAGTCCTTCTCCTGCTCCCTCTCTGGAAGAAAATCAGCACCCTGGAAGTTCAACTTCCTCCCATCCCAGCAGCAGCATGTCCAGCTCACCCTCACAGAGGGATCATCATTCAGAGAAAATGGGTGAGTGAATTGCCAAAACAAATAATTTGAAGATTGTACTTCAAGAAATTCTTCATTAGGCATAGTAAGGAGGTTTTAGGAGCTGGAGGAGCCAGAAATTGTTTAACATATTGTACATGACATTTTGATGTCATTTTTTATTGTTGAAGCAATAAAACCAACAAAATAAAATTTAGTGTCATATTTGGGGTATGCAAATGTTTTCTTTTTTTT
>NW_004524679.1:6955860-6971790 GCF_000260255.1 Octodon degus
CAATAAACATGTATTGTGTACACCATTGAAACTGTGAGCTTTTGTTCTAGCAATTTGCCTGCCTTAAATACAGGGTCTCTTTTCTTTTCTTTTTCTTTTTTTGTTTTTTTGGCGGAACCAGGGATTGAACTCAGGCCCTTACACTTGCCAGGCAAGCGCTTATTCTACTGAGCCATTTCCCCTGCCCCAAATGTTTTCTTTATAACTTAGTCTCATGGGTTATTTGATTGAATATCTGTTAGTTCAATATTTTAGACTGTAACAACTAGTGCCACATAATACACTTATAGCATTTCCAAAGTCCTTTGGAATAATGGAAGATGAAACATTCTTTACATAATTGGCTACTGAATAATAATTTAAAAAGTGAGTTAATATATTATATGCCACACTGTTGAAATTATGAATCACAAGTATTTTGGGGAAGTTTTATTTTTTTGTTTTTGGTGCTGAGGACGGAGCCCAGTGTTTCCAGCTAGCTAGGCAAGCATTCTACTGCTGAGCCAAATACCCAGCCCAATAAATCACAAATATTAAGTATGCCTTGCCCTGTTTTTATGGTCTCAAATGTGTTATATCATAAGCAACATTTCAGAAATTAGTTGTTGATTATATCACATATTAGACTCTGGAATATGGCCATAAGTCTAGCACTAGCTAGCTATAATTTTTTAAATATACCATTTAACCATGATGAGTTCTTTACATATTATTTTACAATAACTACAAGATTGCCTTATGAACTCAATTATTTTGAGATCAAATGAAATATGTAGAAAATTGCTTCACAAATTTGAAGTGCTAAGGACACATGAGGTGATAAATCCTAATTTTCCATGCGTGACTTTACTTTGATTGCTTAAAATTTCTTAATATCTGATCTCACACAAGTTTACAGAAGTTAATAGATACACTCAGCTCTAGCAAATTCTCATTACTATGTAATAGCTATTTATGACTTTAATTAGATAAAGTCTTTATTAATCTTACAAAACTACATAATCCAATTCCTATGTGTCTATTTCCTTTAGACAAAATGCATCCTGATATTTTTAATCTTGTAAAAGAAAAGACACATATTCTGCAGATATTTTAATTTTTCTTTTTATATTAGAATACGTTTGCAGTACACATTGATTATATTCAATTTTTCCGTAATTTTATTGAGAAACAAATAGCCATGAGACAGTTTCAAATAAAGTCAGTAGGACAGTTTCAATAATTAACAAATAGCATACTGTCTTCCTAGTGGTTATTTGTTTACAAGATGCAGACATGATATCCTATTTACAAACAATATTAGAACAAATCCTTCTATTCATTAAGAGAATGTAACTATATATCTATCCAAACTATTTTCAAATTTATTTTATTGAGAAACAAATATCAATGAAACACTTTCCAGGCTGATTAATAGTACATTTTCAATAATAATACATTGCACTTTGTTATATTCTCAATGGTCATCCACAGCACAAGAAGTAGCCAGGACATCCCTGGCTGCATTGTAGTAATAGTCCAAACACTATTACTACAAATCCTTCCTCTCACTGAACCAAATGAAAGCAGACATACATCCATCCTGACTATTTTGTATATGCAAACACAAAATGGTCCTTCCTCTGTGCCCCCTCTTCAGTTCAGTCCTGTAAGAGATCGGTATTCTATTGGCATCTAAATACAATAGATGCTTGAATTCATCAAAACAATCCAACACAGACCAGTAGTCCACAATAGTAGTGGGTTATCTGCAGAAGTTGTTGACTAGAGCCTTTTACAGCTCAGCATATTAATATGGCTTTACTTTATATACCTCATTTTAATACTTTTCTGCTGCACGTTAAGACCAAGATAAAGCAAAACCTATATAATAAGAAATTTAACTTTTATATCTGATCAGGTCAGCGAATTCCCCTCAGGATTTGTCCTGTAATCCTGTATCGCACTTTGTGGATCCTTTGTCAGTGTCAGCCATGTGGATGAGTCACGGCCAATGCTTGACCAATTTGCTCTCTGTGAAAGCCTGAGAGAAAGTTTTCTCTCCATGTGACTCTCCTTGGGCACACTATATCATCAATCATGTTCCTCTGTGGCTCCATAATCTCCTTGATCAGAAAATTTGGGGCACAACTGAGTTACATGATGTAACACTATGAGTTCTCCTATGTCCTCAGTCTTCACTGACCTTAAAAGGCTATGGACAATATGTTGACTGACCATGCAGCCTTTCCTTTTCTCCAATTTTTGATCTGCAAATTTAGGTTTTAATGCTCCAGAAGAGATGCTTATTATTACCTTGCAACATATGCAGTTCGTTATAC
Source organism: Octodon degus (assembly GCF_000260255.1). Classification (NCBI taxonomy): domain Eukaryota; kingdom Metazoa; phylum Chordata; class Mammalia; order Rodentia; family Octodontidae; genus Octodon; species Octodon degus. Next base: position 6,958,182 of record NW_004524679.1, read on the forward strand.
CCTATCTGTCTAAATATCAAACATCTTAGGCATAACATGGAACAGGTATCTTTCATCAAAAATTGATGTGTTTAAATTTAAGTCCTTAGAGAATATGAAGAAAAAAATTTTAAATAGGAATAACCACATAGTTTTACACAGAAATTTCCAAATCTAGACATATACAGCATTGTAGCAGGACAGTCCCATGACATTTTTTTTTCTTTTTTTGTGTGTCTTTTTTTTTTACTTGTTACTCATTTAAATAAAGAAAAACAAAAAAACAAAAAAAAAAACCCTTTTACTTGTGAGATAGTATAGTAATATTTGGTATGCCATGAAAAGAAGTATGTATTTAGAAGTCCAGAATTACAGGCATTCAAGCGTAACCCTTCTATTACACATTGCTATGTTCAGTGCAGTTGTTTGGTTCACAGGTATCAGCATATAGTCAGTTTGAGAATACTACCAATTAACTGCTAGTATCAAAAACCTGCTGATGTTTACCAGGATCATAGCCTTGCCCATTTTCTTTGTACAAGTTTATGGGTTTGTTCCTGTCCTGTTTCCCAGCTTTTCTCCTTACCCTCTCCTTGTTGTCCAGTCTTCAAGATCTCACTTTCCTTTTAGTTGTGTTATGACTTTCTATTTGTATTTCTTCTTTTGATTTCTTATACTAGGGAGACTATATGATATTTACACGTGTGGGTCTGGTTTATTTCACTTATGAGTATATCTTCAAGTGAGGAATTGGTACATGTACATTAATACACATTAATTATTCTTATGTTCATTTCTCCTCCCCACTTCCTCCATTTCTGCTTTTAATTAGAAAGATCTATTTCCCTGTTTCCTAACATCTGTCTTTTATTTTTTAATTTATACTTGAGAACGCTGAGAAAAGAGATACTTTTTACAGTTAAACTTTTGTTTAACTAGGTATATTCCCTATGACATATGTAAGTATGATCCCAATAGAAGATATAATAGTATAGAAATACATACATACCCATTTCTATAACAAAACAATTTTTAATAAGTAAGCATTCTTCCATATATCCATCAACAGAAGAATAGATTTAAAAATGTGGCATTTATGCAAAAAGGATTTTTACACTGCCATAAAGAATACATTTCAGTTTTTGTATAAAATACTGACTCAACTTGATATCAGAATATAAAATAAACCCTAGAATTTAAAAGCCAAAATGATTCTTATTCCTGACACACCAAAGTATGTCTTTGAAGGTGGCATGAAAATTTTGGGTATGAGAGAAAGTGCTCAGTTCTTGACTTGTACTGAGGGAGAAAAATGACAATTTTTTCCTTATAGAAATTCATCCAAACTTCAATTAGCCTGTCAATATGGCACACATTTTTGCAGATCTTTACTTTCATAATGAACTCAGTGATTCTTAAAACTTGGTCTACATTATAATCAGCTGTGGAGATTTTACAATTTTGAATACCCAAGCCATGTACATAGAGGTTGACTCTCTTGATCTACAATATAGTCTTGACAGCAGTGTTTTATTTTGATTTTCATTATCTCTTCAGGAAATTTTGATGTGCAACCACAATGAAGAACCAGTGAGATACACCTTGAGATCCATGTCCCTATGGGACTAATTTTAATGCTTAGACAATGTGACAGAGGTCTTTTAGCTTTATTCTTTGGACAGAGTACAAAGATGTACAACTGTCTCAAGGGTATGATCAAGATAAGAGCTAGACAATAACGAACTTTGAACCTAGTGCTCACATTATTTTTGTGTATGTGTCTTCTCTCTATTGTAAAAGGTGAAAAAGAGAAAGGAATACACAAAATAATTTACTGAGTTCTAGATAAAAGCAAATCTCATAGTAGATTCTATTTGGTGATAAATACATCATAAGAGATTGGATGAATTTTTTTGTGGGGGTGGTATTCAAGAAATTGGACCTAGGACTTCTTGCTTGTTAGACAGGCTCTGATCCACTGAGCTAATTCCTAGTCCCTAGATTTGGATAAGTTTAAATTATTTTAAGTTAATTTTATTGAGAGAGAAATAACAATGATACAATCTCAAAACAGGTTAGTAGGACAATTACAATAATTATTACATTGCATATTGTTGTCTTCTTAGTAGTTATTCATAGTACAAGATGCAGACATGATATCTTGTCTAAACACTATTAGTCCAAATCTTTCTTCTCATTGAACTAAGAGAAAGTAGTTGTATATCTATTTGAACAGTTTTGTATATACAGATACATATTTTATTCTTTTTTTCCACTACAAAATGGTCCTTCATTTATACCCCTTGTTTTTTCTTTTTTAGTTTTCTCGGAGATGAGTATTCCATTGCTATTTAAATATCTTAGGTGTGTGAGTTTAGTAAAATAATCCAATATAGTCCAGTAGTCCATAATATTAGTGGGTTATCCCCATGGATAATTTTAAAATATAAGAAAAAGTCCATATAATCTAATGCATTAGAGAAACAATCTTAACAATGTTGAATATTCCTAATTCCACTCATAGTAATAATGTTCTGTACTCCACACTTGTCCAAGGGTGATAAGGAATATACATACAAATTAACAAAGTGCCATAATTCTTAATATTTAAAAAGACCATGTCATATTAATAGAGCTGTATGGTTTTAATAAAATACAGAGAATAAAATGAAAACTAATAAAATTAGCATAATTCACATCTTTTAGTAGAAATGTTCATTTAGAAATCACAATAATTACCATAAAGTTATATTTTATCTGGTAATCTTTCTAATTATAATATTTCCAAAGGCTTCCATGCTGAGTGAAATGAAGTTTTTAGAACTCATGGTCTATTAACTAATAAATTATTTTATTTCATTTTGCTTTATTTTATTTTATTCCATTTTATTTTTGTTACCAGAAATTGAACTCAGGGCCTTGTGTTTGCCAGGCAGGTTCTGTACCACTGAGCTAAACCTCAGAGCATGATAAAGTATTTTAGAAGAATTTTAGGAAACATTAATTATGGAGGAAGGTAAATCATTTCATAAGGTTTTAAAAGGATAAACATTTTATATTCTTTAATGGGATTGTGTTGGCAATTATGTAATTACTATCTGTTAAGTACTTCAAAAATAGAATGGTTAAGCATCAAATTGATTTTTAAATAATATGATTAAGAGCAACAAAATGTCACCAGTATTACAAAGTGTACAAAATTTATTTCAGTTGATATTGGAGAGTATTAGGCTCTTCTGCAATAGTTTACTGACTTTTGGGGAGTATTTTACAAAGAAAGCTATCTAGCTACATCTCATTTTTATAGTTATGTTGTCCATTAATAGAGAAGAACTTATTATTGATCAGGACAATGGACCCATGATGAAAAATTTCCAAATGGATAATAAAGGAAAAATGATTTTTGTTTATTTTACTTAAATATAATGATCAGAGGGACCAGAGAGATGGTGCAGTTGAATAAGCGCTTGCCTGGCAAGCACAATGGCCTGAGTTCAATTCCTGGTTCTGCCGAAAAAAATAAATAAATAAATATAAAGATCAGATTCTAAATTAACAACCATGCTATATATTATCTCCACATTTACCTAAGTCAGAATACATTCATACTTATTTTGATACATCATTTTAGTAATAAAATATCTATTTGAAGCTTTTTATTTCATGTTATAAATTATATATCAACCTAAAATTTGTCTGAACATGTGGTTGAAAACTTCACTCTGAGCACTTCCATACTTAGTCACGTATGATTCTCTTTGTATTATATATAATAGGCATGTATACATACATACACAAACACACGTATATATATACATACATAGTAGTTTTTGAAGAAAGACAAACATGGTTATGTTTGTCAACTGATTCAGTGTTCAGAAACAAAAAAACAAACTTTTCCAAATGCCTCTTTTTTGAACCAAACTGTTTGCAAGCCAAAGTGTTTGTTAACTGATATATATGACATAAAATATATATATGAATATATGTGCAAATACTGGGTTACAGTCCTGGCAATGTTGTTTCTCATAAATCACAAAATCTATCTTAAATATATGTTAATTTGGCATTTGATATGTAATCTTTTCTTCTTAAGCCACAAGGATTTATTTGGAATATAGATAGGTAGGACCTCAATCTGATATTTCATCTCCTGAGGAGAATATTCTACCTTTGTACAAGATAGGAGATGAAATGTCAGATCGAGACCCCACTTACCTATATACCAAATAAAATATCCATCTCTGCCAAAACTAAACAAAGGGGATATAAATGAAGGACCATTTTGTGTTTGTATATACAAAATAGGATAGATATACAGCTACTTTCTCTTATTTCAATGAGAAGAAAAATTTGCAAGAATAGTGTTTGGACAGGATATCATGTCTGAATCTTGTACTATGAATAACTACTAAGAAGACAACAATATGCAATGTATTAATTATTGTAACTGTCCTACTCACCTGTCTTGAAATTGTCTCATTGCTACTTGTTTCTCAGTAACATTAATTTAAAAAAGAATGATAAGAAGAACTAAAATTAGAAAATGATATTCCCTTTAATGAAAGCTACGTACAACTTTGATTAAAAATTAAATGTAAGGTTAAAAGGCAATACATATAATTTTATGTTATAGGCTGCAGAATGGTCCAGGTGCTTAGGAGTTAATTGAAAATTATTTTCTTTCTTCTCAAGGTTGAATTTGCTTTTTAATTACCTAAATGAGCATTTCAGTTGGACTTTGGAATAGTGTGTGATTGTAATTTCATTGATCCATGGTTGGTTTCCTTTCTACATGTGTAGTCTTTCTTAGCCAGATGCTGAAAGGCTATACCCTCTGGGGCCACAAGATACAAATGATTGATTTCAGAATAGAGGTCAGAATGTAAAAGCATGTTCAGTATTTAAACCAATAAAACGTTTATAAAGGTAATGAAATTTTAGTTAGAGATGAAACGTTTTTATTACTCAGCAACAATTTGTTGCTGTGATTTCTTTTTTTCCCCTCTATTTAGAACAAGGTCTACAGTGTCTCACTACACAGATTGACTCATAGTCATTTTCCTGTTTTCAGCCTCCTAAACACTGAGATTACAGGTGTGCACCACCACACCCAATCTTAATCTCTGTCTCAGGAGGCCCTGCAGGCAGGATGGGCACGACATTCTGGGATGAAACCCTGGCCACTGCACTCTACCTATCAGGCCAGCCCCTGTGATTTCTTTTAAGTCCTGTCACAACCATTTATTGGAGAGCTTAATGGTAAAATCATATTTGAGGAAAGATCTCAAGATGTTCAGAACACAAACTGGAGTTGCAAACCTCATAAGTCAAAATGCTATTTAGAACTTGTCTGTGTGTTATATACAAGAATACACCTTTGTGTTTTCTGAAAAATCAGCAGGACACTAGTACAGATGTACAATAACTGAAATTCTTAAAATACACAGTGATATGTACTGGCATTTACAAATCTCTTGTTGTGCAATGGCAGTTTTACTCATTTCAATCAAATTGTTTTACCATGCATGTGACAAATAGATTAATAAAGAGGAGTGGCATATTAATCTGCACTTGATTTATACTAGAAAGTTTTCTGTTAAAAGACATTTTCAATGTCAAATTCTACCAGTTGTTCTTCTGATAATAAGTAAAATGTGTTTTCCTCAAATAAATTTTAGCAATTAAGGGAGAAAGTAATAATAGAATCTCATATTCAATATGATATGAAAGGAGTCCGTAAAATTACTGTAAGTATATATTTAACATTTGCCTTGACTAATATCATCATGATTTTAAAAATTACATTTTCTTCTGAAATTCTCAAAATGTTAACTTTGCTATTATGAAAAAAAAACCAGAGCATGAATAAGTACTGTCATAATATGTTTCCTTTAGCATAGCCATTTATTCACATTGTAAATTTGGCTAAAAATATGATGCTTGACTCCAGTGAAAATTTTAATTTTTCATGGAATTTTTCTATGTAGGCATGAAAAATTGAAAGAATCTGGCGCTTCCTGTAAGTAATGTCCATTTAGGTTGCATCCGTAAGGACAACCAAACTCATCATTTTACTTTTTTTTTTTTTTTTTTTTTTTGTGGAACTGAGGATTAAACTCAGGCCCTTTCACTTGCCAGGCAAGTGCTTATTTAATTGAGCAATCTCCACAACCCCCATCATTTTACTTTTAAATCAAATGTTTTGCCTAAAGTGACTGTTCAATAAAAATCAAGGTTTTAATCTTATTTTTCTATCAAATTTGTCAACTAAATTAACCACGTCTATTTCCTGGTATGATTTTATGTACATGGTTTGTAAACATAAGGTCTAGAATTCTGTGGAGTAGACTTGTTGGGATTACCCACTCTTGTTTATCCATATGGAGGCAAAGGAACAGAGCAAAACATTCCTCTGCTGGCAGTTACTCATCTCTCAAACTACTGACAAGAATAGGATCTTCGTTATTTTACATTTGAAATCAAATGTATTTACTCAATATTTGTTTATGCACAAACTTCTCAAAGAACACTTATAATCATATTTGGTATTACACAGAACAGCCCTAGTAATAATATCATACAGTCTAAGACTAGTGCTGCTTAAATTGTTTTTTAAATCAATTCAGGTGTATATATATAAACAGTTAATAATTTTAATGTGTTTTGATCACTAGAATCTAAACTAGGCTTCCTGCTACCCTGTGCCAGCGGAACCTGCCGGTACAAGCCAAGGCAGAGCGTGGGTGAGACCCTCTTACACCTGCTTGGGACCCGCCGAAAAATCCGCAGCACCCCCCTTGATCCCGCCCGCCCAGTGAAAATTTCTGCCGCGTTCTGGGGACCCCCACATCCAGTCCTCGCCCAGACCTGTTGAGTGTGTGGGAGAGCTTCCTGCTTCCCTGCGCCAGCGGGACCTCCCAGTCTGAGCCCAGGCTCAGCATGGGTGAGACCATCTTTCACTCCTTTGGAAACCCCCGCAACTCTGCAGTACCCCCCCCCCCGGCCCAGTAAGAATTTCTGTTGTGTCTTGGAGAACCCCAGATCCAGTCCTAGCCAAGGCCTGGTGAGTGTGTGGGACAGCTTCCTCTTCACCATGCTCCACCTTGTCCCCTCCAGACTCAGCTCAGGCCTGCAATACAGGCCTGGGGTGAAAATCTGCAGCTGCATTGCCTGCAGATAGAGTAGGTACAAAACCAGACAGCTAGTCCAGGAGCAGAAAATCTTGCCAGAGTGGCACAATAGGAACACTCCCAAGGGCGGCAGCAGATAGGAGCTGAGCACAGCAGCCAGACCCAAGCCAAACACAGCTGGATAAATCCAAACTTTGTAGTTCTGCACCTGAATTCCAGTACGTGCTAAGGTTATAACTACAATGAAGTTATACAACATAGTCAGAAGACAAGACAGTGCTACACAAAATGACAATGAGAAGGAGCAAAATACAATCTCAGACCACAAGCCCACTCATAACAAGTTCAGAGGACACTAAAAAACAAAAGAAATTGAGAACCATACAGCTGAAATAAATGAATCAACAGCTTCTGAAATAAAGAAAAAACTGCAGAAAGGTATAGAGGAACTCAGATTGGAAATAAAATTAGAAATCCCTGAATTAATAGCATCTGCAGTAAAGAATCAATTGCAGAAACATATGAAGGAAACGCAATGCCCACACAGAAAAAATGCAGAGTACACTAGCTTAGCTCAAATGTATGAATTACTAGCATTGATAATAAATAATCAACAGCAGAAAGATATACAGGAACTCAGAGCTGAATTCCTATCAGCTAGCTCAGCTCAAAAGTATGAATTAAATGTGTCAATAGTAAATAAGTAACAGCAGAAAGTTACAGAGGAACTCAGAGCAGAATTGTTTTCTGAAATAAAGAATTCTCTGAACTCATAGCATCTGAGGTAAAGAATCAACTACAGAATCATAGGGAGGAAAACTAATCTGAAGATAACACTGCAGTACAAGAATTATTAACTGTGTCTGAAGAAGACATTGATTAAAAAAATAGAGGATATTAGAAAAATGACAGATTCTTTGAGTGAGCAATACAGGAAAGAAATAATTCACAAGAAGCATAGTCAAAGAGATATAGAGGAATTTAAAATCTCAATCACAAGCAGGTAAAACCATTTCAGTGAAAGTGAAGACAGAGTTTGAGATATGGAAGACACTGCTGCAGCTACTGAAAAGGTAAGAAAAGATCTCTTAAAAAAGCTAGGATGCAGGAAATAATAATCCATCACTTGCAAGACGATGCAAACTTGAAAAATGTGAGACTAACAGGTATCAATGAGACAGAAGGAGTAAGTACAAAGGACATTAAAAATATATGGGCAGAAGTAATATCAGAACGCTTCCCAAATATGAAGAAACAATCTAACATTCAGGTAAATGAAGCATACAGACCCCAAGTAAACTCAACCCAATTAAAAACAAACCAAGATATATAATAGTCAAGATCCCAGAATTTCATCTCAAAAATAATATACTGAAAGCCTCTAGAGAAAAGAAGCAGATCATATTCAAAGGAAAACCCAAAAGAATTACACCTGAATTCTCTTCACAAACCATGAAGGCAAGAAGAGCATGGAGCAGAGTACTTCAGGTTCTCTATGAAAACAAATTCCAGCCCAGACTACTATACCCTGCAAAACTCTATTTTCAAATTTGATGGAGAATTGAAATACTTACATGACAAAGAATAACTAAACAATTTCATGATGACAAATTCAACCCTACAGAGACTTCTGAATGATGTTCTAGAGAGGAACCAAAATGAACAGAACTTCAAAAATGAGATCAGAAGGAATGAACTAAATAGGGCAAACAATCAAACACAGGAGAAAAAGGAGTAAACGACAACAGGTAAATAACATGGCAATTGTAAGTAAATACATCTCAATTAAAACCATCAATGTAAATGGACTCAATTCCCCAATTAAGAGAAATAGAATGGCACAGTGGATTAGGAAACAAACCCCAAAAATATGGTGCATACAAGTAACACATTTGGGCCGGGAAGATGGCTCAGTGGAATAAGCGCTTACCTGGCAAGTACAAGGGTCTGTGTTCAATCCCTGATTCTGCAAAAACAAAACAAAACAAAACAAAACAAAAAACACAATTAACTCATAAGTCATACATAGGCCTAAAGTGAAAGGATTGAAAATAATATTATATGCCCCAGCATCTCAGAAAAAGCAGAGGTAGCAATCCTATTCTCAGACAGACACAACTTCAAACTAAGAATGATCAACCAGACAAAAACTTAGCAGAGAAGTAATAGAACTGAACCAGAACTTGAAACAAATGGACTTGGTGAACATATACAGAGTGTTCCAGCCAAACACATCTGAATACATAATTTTCTCAGCTGAACAAGGGTCATTTTCTAAAATGGACCACATACTAGTCAATAGGGCATGCTTAAGTCCATGAAAGAAAATAGAAATTATCCCTTGCATATTATATGAGCACAGAGCAAGGAAACTGGAAATAAATAACAAAAGAAACCCTAAATACATGGAAATTAAATGACACTGTACTCAGCAAGCAATGGGTAACAGATGAAATTAAACAAGAAATTCAACAATATCTACAAATCAATGAAAATTCAAGAACAACTTCAGAATTTATGGGATACGATGAAAGTAGTTCTCAGAGGAAAATTCATAGCTGTGAAATCACACATTATGAAATCAGAATGGGAACAAACAAACACCATAATGTTGCACCTTCAACAAGTAGAAAAGGAAGAATAAACCAAACCCAGAGCCCAAAGATAGGAATAAATCATAAAGATTAGAGCATAAATTAATGCAATTGAGATGGAGAAAACAGTTCACAGCATTAATGAATAAAAAGCTGGTTCTTTGAAGACTAAAAAATCGATAAACTCCTAACTAACCTCAATAAAAGAGGAAAGAAAAAATTCAAATACAAGCAATAAGGAATGAAAAGGGTGTAAGTAGAAAAAAAAAAGGTGTAAGTACCAAAGACCCAGTGGAAATTCAGAAGATTATCAATAGCTACACTGAGAATCTTTAATCTCACAGAATAGAAGACACAGAAGGAATGGTCAGATTCCAAGAAAGGTATAAATTACCTCATCTGAATCAAAAAAATATAACCACACTCAATAGCCCAATAACAGGCAATGAAATGTGAGATACAATAAAATAAACCTAAGGACAAAGAAAAGTCCAGGTCCAGATGAATTCACAGCTGAATTCCACAAGGAATTTACAGAGGATGTAGTCCCTATACTCCTCAAACTCTCCAAGAAATTGAAAAGGAAAAAATCCTCCCAAAATCATTCCTGGAGGCAAGTATTATACTGACATCAAAACCAGGAAAGACGAAACTAAGAAAGAGAGCTTCAGGCCAATCTCCCTCATGAACATAGATGCAAAAATCCACAATAATATCTTAGCAAATAGAATACAGAAAATCATCAAAACATCATAAACCATGACCAGGTTGGATTCATCCCAGGGATGAAAGGATGTTGCCATATATGAAAATCTGTACATGTAATACACTATATCAATAGAGAGAAAATTAAAAATCACATGATCATATGAATTCACCAATTAAGAGAAATAGACTGGCACAGTGGATTAGGAAATAAAATCCAACAATATGCTGTATACAAGAAAAACATGTAACTCTGAAAGACATTCAAAGGCTGAAAGTCAAAGGATAGAACACACTACTTCATACCCCAGCACCTCAGAAAAAAGCAGGGCTAGCAATCCTATTCTCAGACAGTCTTAACTTAAAACCAACAATGATCAAGCAAAATAAAGAAGGCCACTATATACTGGTTAGGGGAAAAATTCAAGAGGAGGTGGTTAACAATCATAAATATCTATGCACCAAACATGGGAGCACACAACTATGTAAAGCAAATCATAATGGCATGAGAAATCTAATATCCAGTACCATAGTCTTAACAGCAGTCTTTAACACCCCCTTATCCCCAAAAGATTGGTGAACCAGACAAAACTTAGCAAAGAAATAACAAAACTGAACCAGAGCTTGAAACAAATGGACGTGATGAACATATACAGAGGGTTCCATCCAAACACAGCTGAATGCACATATTTCTCAGCTGCATATGTGTCATTTTCTAAAATCCACAACATACTGGTAGATAGGTCATGTTTAAGTACATGCAAGAAAACAGAAATTATCCCATGCACATTATCTGAGCAGAGTGCAAAGAAACCGGAAATAAATGACCATAGAAACTAGAAAATATCCCGAAATACATGGAAATTAAATGACCCCTACTTAGATCATCTCAATTGATGCAGAAAAGTCTTTTGACAAAGTCCAACATGGATTCATGTTTAAAATTCTACAGAAAATTGGAATAGATGGCCTCTACTTCAATCTAGTAAAAGCCATTTATGAAAACCCAACATCTAACAGAATTTGAAATGGGGAAAAAGTAAAATCTTTTATTCTTATATCTGGTACAAGGCAAAGATGTCCTATATCACCACTCTTATTCAATATATTTCTGGAATCATTAGCTTGAGCCATTAGAAAAGAGAAAGAAATAAAAGGAATAAGAATATGTAAAGAAGAAGTTAAATATTCATCTTTGCAGATGACATGGCACTTGATTTGGAAGACCCAAAAAACTCCACCAAGAAGCAACTAGAATATAGAAATTCAGTAGCACAGCATTTGTAAAGTCAATATCAAAATTCAATAGCATTCCTCTACAAAGATAATAAGCACACTGAGAAGAAAATTATAGAAACAATACTTTTTTCAACAGCATTGAGAAAATAAAATGCCTTGGAATTTATCTAACTAAAAAAGTCAAAGATCTTTTCAAGGAATATTACAGTACTCTTTAAAAAAGAGGTCATAAAGGATTTCAGAAAATGAAAAGATATTCATGCTCTTGGATAGGAAGAACCAACATTGTGAAGATGGCAATAGTCCCAAAATTGCTGTACAAATTTAAATCAATACCTATCAAACTACCACCAACATACCTCTCAGAGGAAGAGAAACCATTCCTAAAATTTATTTGGACCCAGAAAAACCTAGAATAGAAAAGGCAATCCTGGGCAATAAAGATAAAGGAGGAGGCATTACAATTCATGACTTGAAATTATACTACTAGGCTACTGTGATAAAATCAGCAAGGTACTGGTAAGAAATAGACCTGAGATTCAATGGAATACATTAGAAGACACTGAAGTCCCTAGAAACACAATCAGCCACCTCATCTTTCACAAAGGGTCCAAATATATTCACTGGAAGTAAGATCGACTTTTTAACAAATGGCGCTGGTAAAACTGGTTCTCTACATGCAGAAAACTAAAATTTGACCACAGTCTATCACCATGCCCTAAGCTAAAGTCAAAATGGATTAAAGATCTAAACATTAAAACGAAGACATTAAATCTCCTGTAACTGAAAGTAGGAGAAACTCTTAAAGACATAGGGGTAGCCAAACAGTTCAAGAACAAAAATCGAATGGCAGAGGAAACACTTGAAACAATTAACAACTGGGACCTGCTCTTACTGAGAAGTTTTTACATGTAAAAAGAAATTACCTACAGGGGCCAGGGTGATAGCTCATTGGAATAAGTGCTTCCCTGGCAAGCGCAAGGGCCTGAGTTCAATCTCTGGTTCCGCAAAAAAAAAAAAAAAAAAAAAAAAAAAAAAGAAAGAAAGAAATTACCACCAAATGAAAACAGAACCACAAATGTGGAAAAAATCATGACAAATAGGTACTCAGACAAAGGTCTGCTCTCTAGAATTTATAAAGAATTAAAAAAAACTAGGTCCCCAAAATTTAAAGTCCCAATCAAGAAATGGGCATCCCAGATGAACACACACTTCTCAGAGGATGAAATTAAAGAAGTGAATTAATATATGAAAAAATGCTCCACATCACTAGCAATCCATGAAATGCAAATTAAAACAACATTGAGATATCATTTCACCCCAGAAAGCCTATCTTTAAGAAATCAACCAACAACAAATGTTGGAGAGGCTGTGGGGAAAAAGGAACTCTTCTCCACTGCTGGCGGGAATGTAGACTGGTGCAACCATTATGGAAATCAGTGTGGAGAATCCTTAGAAAACTTAGACTGGAAATCCCATTAAAACCAGCTAGTCCTCTTTTGGAAATTTTCTCAGAGGATCTGAAAACTTCATATCACAGTGATATATGTGTGCCTATGTTTATAGCAGCACAATTTGTGACAGTCAAATTTTGGAAACAACAAAGATGCCCATGACATTAGGAATGGATGAAAAGGCTGTGGTAGTTTTATACAATGGAGTATTACTCATCTATAAAGAATGTTAAACTCGAAGTCTTTTTATTGAAGTGGATACCACTTGAAGATATACTCATAAGTGAATAAACAAGACACACATGTGTAAAATCATATAGTTTCCCTAATATAAGAAATCAAATGGGGCTGGAGAGATGGCTCAGTGGTCTAAAGCACCTACTTAGAACAAGCTTGGCAAAGCATCAGGGACCGCGGTTCAATCCCCCAGCACGACATGCCAGCCAGTCCCGCCCCCTGGTGGGCTGAGCTGGCCACACACACACACCACACTCTCTCTCTCTCT
>NW_004524679.1:6971890-6988845 GCF_000260255.1 Octodon degus
AAAAAGCTATAATTCAACTAAAAGGAAAGCAAGTCCTCGAGGACTTACTAATAAAGAGAAGGAAAGGAGAAGCACTAGGAAAATTGACAGTGACAAGCCCTAAATTTATATGTAAAAGATGGGCAAGGCAATGATCCTGTTAATCTCCAGAAGATTTTTGTATCTAGCAGTTAATTGGAAAGATTCTTACCCTGACTATTTATACTGACGCCTGTGAACTAATCAACTGCACTGAATATGGCAATTTGTAATAGTAGGTTCATGCCTGGATTGCTTATCATTCTGGTCTTCTGAATACAGGCTGCTTGTCATGACATGCCAGATGCTGCTGTGCTGTCTCTCAGGTAGATGATAGTTCAAAAAGAAGGTGGTGGTGATTGAAGGCAGGAGACAGGAAAAAGAATGGTGTGGGACTATCTTGCTACGAGATTGTATATGGTTAGATTTTTAGACCTATCTGTAAACATAAGAGTTATATAATTTTTATGCCTTTTTAAAAATTATATTTTAATTTTTTAAATGTTTTTTCTTCATATTCTGTAGGGACTTAAGGTTAAACATATCAATACTTGATGAAAAATACCTGTTCTATTTCATACTTAAGATATTTGATATTCAGACTGATAATAAGGTTAAGCTTAACAGCCTAGGTTGTATGGTAATAACAATCAGCTTCTCTTCTAGAGGGTTAACAACCTAAGTTTGCAGACAAATTTAGAGAAAAAGGAGGGCTGCAACGAAAGCCAATATTTTGGCCCTAGCCTTGCAAGGTCAATTAAGTCTCAGGGCATATGAGAGCTTGTACTGTAACATCATTTATCTCGGTAGTGTCCCAAATTTTCTGATCAAGTAGATTATGGGTAAAGTGATCAATGATATAGTGTGCCTAAGGAGTATCACATAGAGAGGAAAATATTCTTTCAGGCTTTCACAGAGAGCACATTGGCCAAGCAATGGATGTGACTCATCCACATGGCTGATACTGACAAAGGATCTACACTCTGAGGTATAGGACCTCAAGATAAATCCTAAGGGGATTTGACTGACCTTATCAGATCAAAAAGCTGCAACATTTGTTGCATATGTGTTGCTTTATCTTGGTCTTAACCATCCAGTAGAAAAATATAGAAACAAAATATGAGAAGTAAAGCCATGCTATTATGTTGAGCTGCAGGGGATTCTGGTCAACAATTTCTGACACTGCCAGTCAAGCAGAACCCTCAATGTTATTACAGACTACTGGACTCTTTTAGAATATTTTGCTGAGTTAATACACCTTTAATAATCAAATAACAGGACTAAACAAATAGGTGATACAGATTAACGTCCATTATTTATCTGTGTATTCAAAATGGTTAGGATGGATATATAGTTACATTCTCTTAATGAATAGAGGGATTTGTTCTAATAGTGTTTGTAAATAGGATATCATGTCTGCTTCTTGTACAGCAAATAACCACTAGGAAGAGTGTATTCAATGTGTTAATTATTGAAACTGTCATACCAATTTGATTTGAAACTCTCTCTTTTCTATTTGTCTCTCAATAAAATTGTGGACTATATATATTTTTTCTAGAACGAATAAATATTAATAAAATAAAATAAGGAATCTAAACTATTTCATCTAAAATGGTACTGTCATATTACTCATTATGAAAACTTAAAAAATTTCAGGTTAGATGATTTCACCTACCTCATTCAATGAGATGTTTATAAACATTTTACTTTGAAACAATTAGTGATTTGCAATATTATTAAAAGAAACCAGAGGCACCTGTTGTACATGCTGTCAAATTTCTGTTAATATTATATAAAATTTAGGAGATTCACCTTCATATAATCTGTAGGTTTTAATTTTATTTTACCTTTTGCTATTTGTGAAAATAGCTGAGTTAAGAACTTTCCTTTATTCAGATACTGTAATTTAGTGACATAAATATTTTTCTCAGTGCTATTTATCTGAATTCCCGAAATTTTGACGTATTTTCAATTTCATTCATATCAAAGTATTTCATATTTATTTATTTATAATTTTGGGGGAATTTGCTCTTCCTCTTCTTAATGTTTAAAATTTCACCTTTTTAACATTTCGGTTCGGTAGTTTTTTAGATATTCATTAGGTTAGATAGGCTGGTGACAAATATGTCTGTTTTTTTCTTCTCAGAATATCTCCATTTCCCCTTTATTCCTAAACCATATTTTCAACAGCTATCCAATACACGGTTGGTTTTTTTTAACAGTGGAAAATGATGTAGCACTTCTTTGAAGTTCTTATTTCTTTCCTTTCCTTTTATTTTCTATTCTTTTCTTTTCTTTTTTGTATTTAGTACAGGGTCTCACTCCACAGATTGGACATACACTATTCCTCCTGTTTTTAGCCTCCCAAGCACTGGTGTTACTGGGGAGTGCCAACATTTCCTGTCTCAACATACCGAGGGTTGTTTGGCACAGCACACTGGGGATCAAATCCCAGTCCCTGCATCTGCCTATGTAGGCAGTTTAATCCACTGAGATATCTGTCTAGCCTTAAGTCTCTATGATTTCGAATGAGAAATCAATTGCTGTTTGAATAGTGCTCCCTTTGAAAGACAGTAGATTGTGTTTTTGCTGCTCTTAAGAATTCTTTGTGAGTCTTTGGGAGAGCTTCTGTGCTCCTCTGCACTGGATGGAACTTTCTGGACGAAGCTTAGGCCCAATGCGTGAGTGAGACCTTTCACCATGCTCTCCCGAACACTCCCCCCCACCAGCACCAGCCCAGGCTTGCCTTGTGAGTGAGAAATTCTGATGCACTCTGGGGACACCTACACACCCACACAAGCTTAGGCCTAGTGAGTGAATGGGAGAGTTTCTGCACGTTTCTGTACCCCCTGGACCACTTTAGATTGAGCCCAGGCCTGGCATACATGGATGGAGTGAAACTCTGCAGCTGAAGTCCCTGCAGTGACACTAGGGTCCAAAACCACCAAGCTAATGCAGGAGCAGAACATCTTGCCATAGGGCAACAACAGGTTCACCGCCAAGGTGAAGCAGGAAAAACCTGAGCACAGTAGTCAGACCCAAGCCAAGCAAAACAGGATGAACTCAAACTTAGTATATCTGCACCTGAAGTTTAGCAGGTGCTAAGGATATAACTGCATCCAAGCTCTACACAAAAAGTCAGAGGACAGTACTATATAAAATGAGGAAGAGAAGGAGCAAAATGCAATCTGAGGTCACAAGCCCACCCAGAACAAGTGCATAGGACACTAGCATAGCTGAAATGTCTGAATTAATAGCACCTAAAGTAAAGAAAGAACAGCAGAAAGGTGTAGAGGAACTCAGATAAGAATTAATCTCTCAATGTATACTACAAATACTGTGAAGTTCATATTACTTTATAATTGAAATTCTGTATCACTTGTAATTTTTCCTTTCATTCTAATTTGTAATCTATTTAAAAAATAAATGTGTGGGTTGTTTCTGTATAATGGAGTACTACCTTACCATGTAGAAAGATTAAACTGAGACATGTATTGCTAAATGTATGAGACATTCTTAAAAAAATACACTGGACAGAAATGTAAATACTGTATTATCTCACTGATAAGAGAAACTGAAAATTTAAATAACAACAAAATTTTACAAGAGATATGGTGAAATTGGTGGAAATTTCTTAAAAGGAAACTAGAACTAAGGAGGAGGAAGACAGAAAGAAAGGAAGGCAAAGAAACTGAGAAGGAAGAAAAACATGATAACAATGTTTTTTAAACAAAGAGGAGGAAGAGGGGTTGTTTTGCGGGAAGGGAATGAAAGGGAAAAAAGTCAAATCAAGATACATCACGCATGTGTACCAGTTCTCTATGATCAATGTGGTCATTGTATATATGTAAATTGTACCAATAAACAAATAATATATTTAAAAAGGAAAAAAATAATTAATCTCTCAAATACAAAAAGAAACCTCTGAATTAATAACGTCTGAAGTTGGAAAAAAAAGTAAAAATAAAAATAAAGGAGCCGGGGAGATGTCTCAGTGGAATAAGTGCTTCCCTGGCAAGCACAAGGACCTGAGTTCAATCCCCGGTTCTGAAAAAAAAATAATGTCTGAAGTAAAGAATCAAATGCAGAAACATATAGAAGACATTAGAGCAGACATAATATTTGAAGTAAAATAATTAATTACTGCTTCTCCAGAAGTCACTGAAAAAAAAATAGAGATGAGAAAAACGACAGATTCCATGAATGAGAAATAAAGGAAATACACAGCATGAAGCAGTGTCAAAGAGATATATAGGAACTTAAAATTTCAATCACAAGCTTGCAAAACTATTTGAGTGAAAGTGAAGATAGAGTTTCAGATCTTGAAGTTGCTTGTGCAGCTAGTGTGAAGTTAAGAAAAAAAATCTCTTAAAAACAACTAGGATGAGGAAAAAATAATTCATCACCTGCAAGACGATGCAAACATGAACAAAGTGAGACTAACGCTCATCAATGAGAAAGGAGTCAAAACAAATGATATAAAAAGAATATGGGCAGAACTAGTATCATAGAACTTCACAAATATAGGGGCCGGGGAGATAGCTCAGTAGAATAAGTGCTTGCCTGGCAAGTTCAAGGGCCTGAGTTCAATCCCCAGTTCTGCCCCCCCCAAAAAAGAACTTCACAAATATGAGGAAACAATAAGACATTCAGGCAACTGAAGTATAGGGGGTGGGGAGATAGCTCAGTAGAATAATTGATTTCCTGACAAGTGCAAGGGCCTGAGTTCAATCCCAGGGAAAAAAAAAAAAACTCCAAATAGTGTCAACCCAATTAAAAATACACTAAAACATTTAATAGTCAAGATCTCAGAAATCCAACACAAGAACAGTACATTGAAAGCCACTAGAGAAAAGAAACTGTTAACATTTAAAGGAAAAATCACCAGAATAATGGCAGACTTCTTTTCACCAATCATAAAGGCAAGAAGAGCATGGAACAGATTACTTGAAGTCCTCTATGAAAATGAATTATAGCCCAGACTACTATACCCTGCAAAACTTTCTTTCAAGTTTGATGGAGAAGTGAAACACTTCCATGACAAAGAACAACTAAAGAGTTTCATGATGACAAAGCCAACCCTACACAGGCTCCTGAAAGATATTCTAGAGAGGGAACAAAATGATCAGAACTCCATGAATGAGAACAGAAGGAGCCCACTAAACAGGGCAAACAATTAAACACAGGAGAAAGGGGTAAACAACAGCAGATAAATAACATGTTGATAGGAAATTAATACATCTCAATTATAGTAATCAATGTAAACAGACTCAAATCACCAATTAAAAGAAAAAAAACTGGTGCATTGGATTAGGAAACAAAATCCAACAAAAGGCTGTACACAAGAAACACACTTAAAACAAATGATATAAAAGAAATTTTATGAAGAAAATTCATATAAGAAAATTTCTCATAAAGATATTCATAGGCTGAAAGTCAAAGGAAGGAAATACAATACTACTCCACCCAGCACCTCAAAAAGCCAGAGGTAGCAATCCTGTTCTCAGACAGTCAAAACTTCAAACCAAGAATGATCAAATGAGATAAAGAAGAACAATATACACCCACTATAGGAAAAATTCTAGAGGAAGAGGAAACACACATAAATATATATGCACCAAACGTGGGAGCACTCAAGTATATAAGAAAAAATCTTAATGGAAATGAAAAATCCAATATCCGATACCACAATCTCAACAGGACATTTTAACATCCCTGTATCCCAAAAATGTAGGTCAAACAGACAATAAATTAGCAAAGAAGTAGTAGAACTGAATAAGAGCTTGGAACAAATGTACTTAGTGGATATATACAGAGTTTTACACCAAATGTCAGTTGAATATACTATTTTTTCAGGTGCAGATAGATCATTGTCTAAAATAGATCACATACTATTTCAAGGGTCATACTTACGTATATACAAGAAAACGGAAATTATCCCATGCATATTATCTGACCACAGTGCAATGAAACTGGAAATAAATGACAAAAGAAACTAGAAGAACCCCAAAATAAATGGAAATTAAACAACACCCTTCTCAGCAACAAATGGGTAACAGATGAAATTAAACAAGAAATGCAACATCTACAATTCAATGAAAATTCAAACACAACTTATCAGAACTTATGGGATGCAATGAAAGCAGTTCACATGGGGAAATACATAGGTGGGAACTTACACATTAGGAAACCAGAACTGGAACAAATAAACACTCTAATGTTGCACCTCCAACATCTAGAAAAAGAAGAGCAAACCAAACCCAGAGACTAAAGACGGAAAGAAATCATAAAGTTTAGAGGAGAAATTAATTCAACTGAGATGAAGAAAACAGTTCAAAGTATTAACGAATCAAAAACGTGGTTGTTTGAAAGATCAAATAGAATTGATAAGACCTTAGCTAACGTCATCAAGAAGAGGAAAGAAATGCTTCAAATACAAGCAAGAGGGAATGAAAAACGTGTTGCTAGCAAAGATCCAGTGGATATTCAGTGGTTTTTCAGTAGGTACTTTGGGAACCCTTACTCTCACATAATAGAAGACACAGAAGAAATGGACAGATTCCTAGAAAGACAAAAATTACCAAAACTGAATCAAGAAGTTATAACATCTCTCAATAACCCGTTAACAGCCAATGAAATATGAAATGTAGTAAAAAGGCTACAGACAAAGACAAGTCCAGGTCGTGATGGATTCACACTTCTATCTACAAGAAATTTATGAGATATAATGCCAATACTTCTCAAAGTCTTCAGTGAAATTATAAAGGAAGCAGTCCACCTAAAATCATTCATTGAGGCAAATATTATACTCCTTAATATCTACAGTGAAACAAAGTTATACCTTATGATGAAACCAAGTACTCACTTAAAGCTAGTCAATGTAGTTTGATATGTTCTAGTGGTACATTTAAACATCCTCCCTTCACATTTTGTTAAGTAGTTGAAATAAATTTTTCCCATCATCCATTTCCAGAAGAAGCATTTTTAATATTGCAAGGCCTAGCCTCTAGCTAAATGATCATTGCAGTGAACAGTACTCTTTAATAATTAATTTTACAGTACAACTTTAATTTAATTTAAACTTTTACTATTATGTAAAATTAATATCCCCAAGGCCTGAACTTCTGTAGTTTATTGATTTACGTATTGTGTAAGTCCACCTGAACATTCAACTTGTCACCGTGAGGTAGCAGGAGCTGCCCAGGATGCTGCTATTTACAAAAGAGAATAAAAAAGCAAAACAAAAAGAAAAAAAAATCTCATTTATACGTGTGTATTTTTTAAAGCTATGATCTGTTCGATGTTTTTACAAATCTGTTTATATGACATTGTTAAAATAAAAGTTGGTCTTTTGACGAGAGGGAGGATGTCGTGGTCAGGTGTAATTTTGCCTTTACAAGGTAACGGGTGGGGGCGGGGGGGTTGCCGCCTTGATGTTCTGTTCAAGTTCTAGATCAATGGAGCTATGTCTTGTTTTCAATTGCTTTAATGCATTGTATTAGGTCTTCATACAGAATAAAGGTTGTTTTGAAACTTAAAAAAAAAAAGATATAAAGAGATTGATCCACTGAGTAAATCATCTTGAGAAATATTTATTTTCAATAATAATGCTAATTCATATTTTAGTTGCTAATTCATCTTTTTCCTTCTTCCAAAGTTAAAGAAAATATCACAAAGAAAGAAATTTCTCTTAAGTCTTCAAATGATATTTACATTTTTCCTGTAAAGTATCAAGGAATGAAGGCACCTGCTAGTAATTTGGGTTTGTGGGCCCTTCAAAAGCCTGTGTAGATAACTAATGTGAAGTTCTTTAGCAATATCACTTGCAGGTGCTACCAAACAAATTATTTAGTGGTGTACTAATTTCAATTATGAACTTTAGAGGCTGGGGAGGTGGCTCAGTGAAATAAGCACTTCCCTGGCAAGTTCAAGGGGCTAAGTTCTATCCCTAGTTCCACCAAAAAAAAAAAAAAAATGAACTTTATCTTTTCTGCTATTTGCCAATTTATGAATCCTCTTTGGAAAAGTTAAATTCAGAATATCTCAACTGATCTACATTATCTTCATCTGCATTAAATAATTTAAGCAATCATCAGATGACCATAAGTCTATAAGTGGATTACGCTCAAATACTAAGTTGAAGAAATTGGGGCATCATAAGTTTACAATTACAATTACAGTATACAATTTATTCAATTTAACAAGATCAAGTTTAATGTGAGACTTTAAAGCAAAAGAGTAGTTTAGATACTTCACTTTATGATAATCTTCGTAAAATGTGCTCT
This sequence comes from Octodon degus, assembly GCF_000260255.1. Lineage (NCBI taxonomy): Eukaryota > Metazoa > Chordata > Mammalia > Rodentia > Octodontidae > Octodon > Octodon degus. The sequence goes on from NW_004524679.1 coordinate 6,980,194, forward strand.
ATACTCTGACCTTCCAAGTTTTTTTTTCTGTTAAGAAGGATTTGTTCTTTAATGACCTCTAAGTGAAATGACAAGAAAGACCATGGGTGGTGGTCATAAATGTAGAGTCAAAATAATGGGCTATTCTATGATTTAGCAAGTCTTAGTGCAAGTTTATCAAACTACTCTTTCAGAAAAGTATATCATTTGGTCATTTGTAGTATGGATTGGAGGAAAGAAAACCAAGCCTGTGTCTCCTCCAAAATTTGAAAGTTTTGGGTACATAAGCAAAGAAAGAAAAAATGAATTGTTTAAAAAGTGTATATTCCACAAGAAAAAGAAATTGCCACTTTGCAATATTCTTTCTTAGATTTCCCCTTCTTTGTCACCCTTCCTTTTCTGGGTTAATTAAAAAACAGTTCTAGATTATAACAATTATTTCTTTGTATATTACTGTGTGGAATAATATTTCTAAGTGGCATAATTCACAAACCAAATTTAAGAATGAATTGTCTCTCCACAGTTAATAATTATAATTGACTAATTGACTTTTTTAGTACCAATAAATCACCAATATAATAAGGTTGAGAGTTCTGCATAATTAGTAATTAGTAATTTTATGTTTCTAAATTAATCATATTTTCACTGCTTTTTAAAAGCTTCAAGATTTCTTAATTCATTTTGTTTAAAGTCCATGTTTATAAAGCTGTTTCTATATGGGAGAAAACTGGCAGAATCTAGAAAGAGTTTGCTTTTATCTATCTGAGACAATTGAATTATGAGGTAGTTCATTATCCTTATGATAAATTTATTTAAGTTTTAAAGAGAGTACAAATTAGAATTAAAAAAAATTACAAGTGATACAGAATTTCACTTAACAAAGTAATATGAATTTCACAGTATTTGTTGTAATATGTTTATGTAGTGTTGTCTTCCAACCAGCTATTCATATTACCAGATATATGCATGTAAACTTGGAAGAAGAAAGAAATGCACAAGAACTTAAGAGAAAAAACACAAAAAATTGAAAAAGGAAACACAACAAATTACAGCATTATTGCTTATTTCAATAAACCAGGAGAAGTGCACAGTACAGTTGTCTAAAATGTCCTGCTTGCACACGTAGATAAATCTTTTATTCCACTCCCTTTCCTGTCCTTCTCATGATAATTTTAACTTAGATAATAAATCAATAAAGCTGAAAATCATGTTACACTAAATACTTGCCAATTTTTAAAGAAAGTAGTATGTGCCTAATTCATTTGTGATGAGTTAGAAATTATAACAATGTTTATTATTGTTTTAATTCTGGAAGCATGTATCTGTAGTCATACAATAATTTAGAAATCAAAGGGGGCCAGGGAGATGGCTCTGGGGCCGGGGAGATGGCTCAGTGGAATAAGCATTTCCCTGGTAAGCGTAAGGGCCTGAGTTCAATCCCTGGTTCCGCCAAAAAAAGGAAAAAAAAATCAAAGACGTGTTTTCATATTCTTGGCAGTATCAGAGTATGTTGCTTATTTATTTTCATGATGGGATGCTCTTATTGACTTTGATCTTCTAAATTATATCATAATCTCTGACATTCCTTTGATATTTCCAATGTTAGAAAATTGTAATTAAAACTTTCATTAATTTACTCACCTTCTCCATGGAGATTGCCCCACAAAGTCACCATGAAACTTAAAGAACACAAGCACTGATTGGTAGCTAAATAGGAGCTATTCATTTGTTTTTACATTTAGAAGCATTTATGTCCATACAATCACAAAGATGCCTATATTTTCCTCCTGAAATCATTATGGGAAGTTATTTGTGACACTAAGAAACTATGCTGAGAAATCATCCTGAGGTCAAGATGTGAGAGGATACTCAAATGTGAGCTTCAGAACACCTTTTGAAGAATAGTGCTGAGCTCTTGGCTGATTTTGAAGTGAGGTAGTTATAAGCAAAATATTTCAATTATCTCTGGTTTCCACATGTGCAATTAGCTCATTTTTCCTAGCAAATCACAAACATAAAATGAAATTATCTTTCTTCTTTTCCAAGTTGTCATCTTTAAATGCCACATAAGAATTAATTTTACAATTATATGTCTATCAATTTCTTTGTTCATAGATGACCTAAGGATATGCCTTACCTGATATTTTATATCAATAGTTAAATTTTTCCAATATAGCTACATAACTTATTTTGGAATGGAAAATCACACATTTTGGGATGCTCTAACCATAACTGAGGAATATATCTAGTAACCTCTTTTTAGTTCTAAACTTTTCAGGTGTTTTCTTAAAATAAGAAAAACTTCTTGAAGGTTAAGGCCTTATTTTTAGTGTGAAAACTCCTAATATGGTGTCCTATCTGCTCATGGTAATCACCAAATGTTTGTATGTGGTCATTTTGTAAAAAGAAAAGCATTCAGTGAATGTCAGTTCTCAGGAAAGTCTAATATAAGTGTCTGCTTACATTCCATATTTTCTCTATGTTTTGTTTTTTTTAACATATTTTTGAGTTTGCAATGACTTTGATTGTATTGTGGTTTTGAAAATCTGAAAAAGATATTCATACTTTCCTATGGGAGTATCACATATGAGGCTTTACATGACATAGGATTCAAAACTGTGCTGTTTTGTTTAAACGTCAGCTACAAGAGAAAGTGAAAAAAGTTTTACTTCCATTGCCTTAATTTCCTCTAATATCTGTTAATATTTTTAATATCTATTGAGCAGATATTTTGCTTATTTTCCATTGTTCTACAAATTGAAATGAAAATACTTATATACCTCTTTAACTGCATTTTCCTCTTTTTAAAATATAAAAAAATAACTAATGACAGACACTCAAAATTCTTTTTATTCTTCAATTTCTTAAATTCATAGGTTGACTTCAAGTTCATGATTACCTGAAATGGATCTAGAAATTATGGTTTTCATGTGCATGGGATATAATAAAATTTCTACCTTTTTTTTTTTTCTTTGAAAACATAGTTTGAAGATAATGCTAGTGCTGAAATATAAAAGTGTTTAAGTGGAAAGATAATGTTAACTCAGCAGGATCATTGCTTTGATCTTTGTTTAAGATCTTACAAAACTAGATTGCTGTTTGACTGACAACCCTGTCAAAGAATAAAGGAAAACTGACATGCTAATACTGAAAATGCAGTGTCCACAAAACTTGAAGCACAAGTTTTCTCATGACATGGCTACCTCAGTGCAAGATTTAATTTTTTAATAGAAATGTGTATATTTAGAGATGGATAAACCTGGTGGCTTTAGTCTCCTGGCTCCATGGATTTCATCTGCCCTGTTACACACAAAATTTGGGTATATCCTTACAAAACAAATGAGACTAAGAATTTTGTCTCAAGGACAAAGCAAAACAAAGGCTAAATAAGCCTAATAACTTTTATTTCTGAATATGGCTTTGTGAAAAATTGCTGTATGAGATCAGCACATGCCAAACCAGGCATTAAGAAACAATTGCTAAGAGTTCAGAAACTAGTCAGATGGAACTGAGTTAACCTCTGAACTTTCCTGTGTGATTTGGGCAAGTATCTTTAACTTCTCAAAGCCTAATTCCTGAATACAAAGTCAGTGGAATAGTACATATCTTGCACGGTTGTATGAAGATTACAGTTATGAGTTTCAAGTGTATAGCACTAAGACTTGGCAACTTGGAAGAATAAATCTTACAGAGATATATAAATGCCTAGGAAACAAGAACAATTAGCTGCTAACTTATCTTGAGTACCTCGCTATCTTTTTGGATTTGCAGAGTAAATGGATTGGGGTTAACATAGAAAAATTACATTATACTTGAAGAAAAAATTCTGAACATCTGATTTTGGCCAATTATATTTGATTATCAAATATTTATGTACTGTCAAAGTGTTTTTCAGCATTATGGCTTAAATATTTGACACTTTTTGTAACTTCAATATATACCTTGAATTTATATATATTAATGTATCATTAAACAGAACAATGCTAAACTTGTTATTCATCCAATATGTGTATCTTTGTCTCTCTTTAATGCTTCAGTTCATTCAGAGTGATCCATTGATAGCACTGGAAAAATTCAATGAAATTTTTTGACTTCATAGTGTCAGGTTTTGTAATTTTCTTTCCCCTTTTGATCATGCCCATTTATCTCTGTGATTAATTTGTGCTTCTAATCATTGTACATGTGAATAAATTAGATATCTGGAAACTAAATAACATTTTGAAGGCAAATAATTCCATGATGCTTTACCTAAAACTCAAATTTAGAGGAAAAACCTGTTAATTTTCTTCCTAAGCATTGTATTTGCAAATGAGTATAACCCTATGACTTCATGGTGTTTTGAGTTCAGAATACTTTTTTAAAGAAAATGTTACTGCTGTCTGGGCTCCCCATGCCTTTAAAACAGGAGCCATTAGTTATTGTTTCCTTCCACCTAGAGAAGCAGTTACTACTCTTTTTGCCCTCAACAGTTTGTTCTGGTCATGAACATTTCTGTAAAATTAAGTATTTTAAATATGCTTTCAATTTGTAGATAGATTACCTTGAACATTTGGCTGTTAAAAGCAACCTACTGTCTGAACTACTGTTTATCATTTAAAGATATTTGAAGTAGTTCACTGCCCAGCTTAGTGGTGCTGCTAAGGCCTATAAACATATTGCTATTTATTACATTTGGGGTAGGTTTTATAAAGATAATCCATATTATTTTTAAACACAGTGGCTTGAATCTTTTACATAGTATTTTGCCACTAACAAGCTGCAAAACATGTTTTTAGTGAAAACATTAAGTTTGAGGCATTAGCTCTGTTCTACTTTGTGGAAGTTCATTAAGAAAAGCAAATACTTCAAAACATTTGTAAGTATGTGAGCATACATGTGTTATGCATGTAAACAACCATTTGTATATGTTGGTTGTGTGATGAATTTAAACATATAAAGCAGTTGTGCAAAATTGTTATTAGTGTATGAATGTTATAGAAATCAACCTTATTGTGTATTATTATTAATACTGTGTAGCATTACTAATACATAAGAGAAATAAAGTAGTCCACATATAATCACTGAAAATACACCATGTATTCAAAGCAGTGTTATATGTATTGCAGAAATATAAGGAGGTTTAATACAGGTTCATCCTCCTTGGAAATTAAAATATATTTGGGGATAATAAGGACTTGAAAAGGAAAATGTCACAGGCAGAAAAGGATTACTTTACAAATGACTGGTATAGGCAATCAATTAGATAAAATATTTATACAAAGAAGAAACAATAACGTACATGCAATGATAGATGGATAAATAGATAAAAATGGGAGATAGAAAGTAAGGAGAAAATTCAAATACATATTATGTCATTTCAAAAATACTTTACTATATATACTAGTTTGTTTCAATTATATTACTAGTTTATCATGTTGCTTTTAATACAACAAGACAGTAGATATTTGATAGTAATGAAAAACTACGGTACTACTACTAAGGAAATATTGAAGTTACCTTTAGCTTTTGTTCTTTCTACATGCTTTCTCATAATAGTTACTTTTACTCTGGCATGCTAATGCACACCTGCAATCCATCATTAAGGAGATTGAGGCAGGAGGATCCTTTCGAGTTGGACAGAAGGCTACAAACTGAGCTCAAGGCCAGGCTGATGTGCAGAGCAAGATCCTGTCTCAAAAAGACAATAAAAATTAAAATTATGATTAATAATAAAACTTAATAAGATCTTATTTCAGGATATTAATATTTCTAAAGACATAAATTTTAACTATCTTACAATTCAAAGTCTCCTTATGAAGTAGATACTATTTTAACTGCATTTTGAATAACATAAAACCGTCATATAGAGAAAACATTTCTTAGAAGTTACTCAGTGAGTGGGCAAACTTCAATTTGAAATCTCTTTCTCACTCCAGTGCCTCTATATGTTATGACTTAACATGTGTCTCTTTAGATTGTCTGACTTAGACAGTAGACTTAGGAAGTAAAGGAAATAATATACCATTTTAACAAAAACACCTGAATGTTCTATTCTATACACTTCAGGCTGGTATAGCAAGAATATCCTAATAGGATGATTTAACACAGACTTGCCTCTCAATTACAAAGATGAGGAGGAGCAAAGGAAAATAAAAATTGTAGCATCTTTAATGTTCACAGTCATTTTGGCTGTTAAGAAAGCACTTATAAATACATCTAGCCAGGATTTTGATACCAATTCCAACAATGTGCTGCTGGTATTGGGTAAAGAGTTTTATTTTAACTTAATGAACAGTTGCTGTGAACAAATTTAAGACTAAAATGTAAGGCATATTTTCTCCTAAAAACAATTTTCTTGGGACAGGGAGAGAGCTCAGTAGAATAAACACTTTTCTGGCAAGCTCAAGGGCCTGAGTTCAATCCCTAGTTCCACCAAAAAATTTATTTCATCATCATTGTATTTAATGAATGATTGAGAAATGAATCCTAAGATGATGCTTCCAAAATCTAGTGCCAGCACAGAGCCATGTCTCTACAGGGCCAAATGGGAAAAAATGTGCTCTGATGCTTTATAGTGAAAAGTAAAAGATTCAATTTATTCTATCAGGGATAGAAAATGGGTAATGTTTATTTTACAAAATAAAGGAAAATAAATATAGATGCACTCACAAGAATATGATCTAGCAAATAATATTATTTTGTTCATCACTGTAGTGGAACATGGCTTTGAATTTTTTCTTGTGTGTTGCGTATCTTTTCACAAATTTTGGATTGCAGTGTTATTTAAAGATTACTTATTGTGATACCACTTACCCACTTAATACTTATCATGATACCACTTACCCACTTTCATTTTCTGTAAGATCATTTCATTTATTGTGATTTATAGTGTCCATACTTTAAATGACAAATAATTTTCTTTCCCTTTACCATTACTTAATGGACTCTTAACTCACACTCATTACTGAATTACAGAGGTAAAAAGAAAACAATAGCTTAGAAACAATTGATAAAGGAAAATATTACATTCACTTCAATTAAAATGAGATAGACAGATAGATAGGTAGATAGATAGATAGATAGATAGATAGATAGATAGATAATCATCAGTGTTTACAGCTAAATATCACTTTTGATGATGAAGCCTACTTGGAACAAGTGTATCAGTGGGGGCAAAGCCTGGAAGGGTACATCTTTCTGTTTCTTCCCTTGATCCCTCTGCTTTCTGCCACTATGCCATGAGTTCTTTCCCCTCTGACATGACCCTCTGACATGGCATTCTGCCTTGCAGGCAGCCAATTATGGACTGAAGATTTTACAATCTACGAGGTAAAGTAAACCTTTCCTTCCATAAGTTGTGTTAGGTGTCATTGTGTCTTTGTGGCAAGAAAAGTAACTCTTGTGGGTATCTGAAATGTCTCTGAAAGCCTCATGCGCTCCCAGGTGAGGTTTTTGAGTATACCTGGGTCATAGATATGTGATACTTGGTTAGGAATATTATAACTGGATCAATGTACTTGTTGGTTTAGCATACTCCTGGGTGTGGGTGGTGATGGGAAGGCCTATTCTGGGTGCAGGGCACCATTCAATGGGCTGGGCTTGTAATCTAGAAGTCATAAAAGGGAAAGGAATGTGCTTCCTTGTTTCTTTCTGCATACCATTTCATGGGCTGTTTCTCCTTTGGCATGCATCTTTGCCCTGCTTTTCTAGTTCAAAAGCAATTGCCTTTGAATAAAAACTTATACAAACTGTGAGCTAAACTAAACCTTTTATCTTTTAAATTATGGGTGTCAGTTGTTTTCTTCAAGCATCAAGATAGTAACTAAGGCATAGACTAAACAGCACATTTTTCAGAGTATACCTTAAGCTTTTTCCTGTATTTATTCATCTCAATAAAATAAAACATTGATTTAAAATTTAAATGTACTGTAAAATATTTAGGATTTGTTTTCGATATACACAATATCTATGCCTCACATATATCTGATTATACTTTTCTTCCTTCTAATTTGTCTTTATATATACAACTAATTTGCTATGTTCTCAGGGTTTCAAGAGGTATTTGAGGGAAAATTTTTCATATAACTACATTTTAGGAGGTTCCTACTCGTTTAGGTAGTAGGAACTTAATCTTAAGCAGCAGTTTATTTTACTCTAGGATAATTTTACCATGAATTTAAAAATACATGCACCTCTGATTAATGCTCTAGGAAAGAAGACCAAATATGTTTTTGTTGCAATTGGTTAAATTCCAGAATTTTTTTGTGGTTTCAGTAAAGGAAAATGATACTACCATTCATGCAGATTTCTTTTTTCAAGAAATGCATTAATGGGCTGGTGAGATGGCTCAGTGGTCTAAAGCATCTACTTAGAACAAGCTTAGCAAAGCACAGGGACCGCGGTTCAATCCCCCAGCACCACATGCCAGCCAGCCCCGCCCCCTGGTGGGCTGATCTGGCCAAACACACACACACACACACACACATATAAATAAATAAATAATTTTTTTAAAAAAAGAAAGGCATTAATGCTGTCTCTGATGCATAATTTTTAATGCTTTTGCAGTTTTGTGCACTTGAAGATTAGGTGATTAAGATATTATTTTGTTTGTATGGCTAAAAGGTAAATTCACCCCACTTTTGATTGTAACAATGTCCTGAAAGCTGTTCAAATTCAAAAGTATATATATGATAT
>NW_004524679.1:6989830-6990895 GCF_000260255.1 Octodon degus
AAAAAAAAAACACTGTAGTAAAAGAATTTATAACTGCTTCTAAAGAAGACATTGCTAAAAAAAATAGAGATTAGAAAGATGACGGATTTCTTGAATGAGTAATACAGGAAAGAAATAGATCGCATGAAGCAGAGTCAAAGAGATATAGAGGAAATTAAAATCTTAATCACAAGATTGCAAAACCGATTAAGTGAAAGTGAAGACAGAGTTTCAGATCTTGAAGATGCTGGTGCGGCTATTTAAAAGGTAAGAAAGGATCTCTTAAAAAACAACGAGGACTCAGGAAAGAATAATACCACCTGCAAGATGATGCAAAGATGAGCAAAGTGAGACTATTACACATCAATGAGAAAGAAGGAGTCAATACAAATGAAATTTAAAAAAATATGCGCAGAAGTAATAGCACAAAGCTTCCCAAATATGAGGAAACAATCTGACATTCAGGTAAACGAAGCATACAGAACGCCAAATAACCTCAATCCAATGAAAAACACACCGAGATATATAACAGTCAAGATCCAAAAAATTCAGCACAAGAATAAGCTACAGAAAGCCTCTAGAGAAAAGAAGCAGATCACATTCAAAGGAAAACCCATCAGAATTACGGCCAACTTCTCTACACAAACCATGAAGGCAAGAAGAGCATGGACCAGAGTACTTCAAGTCCTCCATTAAAAAAATTCCAGCCCAGATTACTATGCCCTGCAAAACTCCGTTTCAATTTTGATGGAGAAGTGAAATACTTTCACGACAAAGAAAAGCTAAAGAACTTCATGATGACAAAGCCAACACTGCACAGGCTATGGGAAGATGTTCTAGAAAGGGATCAAAATGATTGGAACTCCACAAATGAGACCGGAAGCAACCAAGTAAATAGGGCAAGGAAATAAACACAGGAGAAAAAGGAGTAAAGTACAACAGGTACATAACATGTCAACCGTAAGTCAATACTTCTCATTTCTAACCATCAATGTAAATGGATTCAATTTCCCAATTAAGAGAAATAGACTGGCACAGTGGATTAGGAAACAAAATCCAACAATATGCTGTACACAAGAAACACAT
>NW_004524679.1:6994400-6995763 GCF_000260255.1 Octodon degus
CCCCAAAATTTAAAGACCCAATTTGGAAATGAGCATCCGAGATGAACACACACTTCTCAGAGGAAGAAATTAAAGAAGCGAATAAATATATGAAATAAAGCTCCACATCACAAACCATCCGCAAAATGCAAATTAAAACAACATTGAGATATCTTCTCACCCCAGAAAGGATGGCTATCATAAAGAACTCACACAACAACAAATGGTGGAGAGGATGTGGGGAAAAAAGTACCCTTCTCCACTGCTGGTGGGAATGTAGACTGGTGCAACAATTATGCAAATCAGTATGGAGACTCCTTAGAAAAGTTGAACTGGAAATTCCATTTCAAACAGCTATTCCTCTACTGGAAATTTTCCCAGAGTATCTGAAAATATCATATCATAGTGATATATGTGTGCCTATGTTTATAGCAGCACAATTTGTGATAGCCAAATCTTGGAAACAACCAAGATGCCCATCACCTGAGCAATGTTTGAAAAAGATGTGGTATTTCTACACAATGGAGTATTATTCAGCTATTAAGAATGATAAACTTGAAGCCTTTATATTGAAGTGGATGCCACCTGAACATATACACATAAGTGAAATAAGCCAGACACACATGTGTAAATATCGTATAGTCTCCCTTGTATAAGAACTCAAAAGAAGAAATACAAATAGAAAGGTATAATACAAGTAAAAGGAAAGCAGGATTTCAAGGACTAACTAACCAAGAGAGGGAAAGGAGAAGTGCTAGGAAACATGAATATGTCAAGCCATACAGTTATATGTAGAAGATGGGCAAGGCCATGATCATGAGAATCTTCAGAAGATTTTTTAATCTAGCAGTAAATTGGAAAGATTCTGACCTTGACTAACTATATGTACAGTTACCTGTGAGCTAAGCAACTGTACTGCAGATGGTAATTTCTAATAGTAGCTTCATGCTTGGATTGCCTGTCTTTCTGGTCTTCTGAATATGGGCTGCTTGTCATGACATGACAGTTGCTGCTATGATGTCTCTCATGTAGATTGTTGTTCAAGAAGAAAGGGGTGGTGAATGAAAGCAAGAGACAGGAAAAAGAATAATGTGGGACTGTTTTGCTTCAAGGTTGTATATGGTGAAATTTTTGGACTTATGTGTAAACATTAGAAGTACATAATTCTTTATACCTGTTATGGTTTGTGTCTAGTTGTCCCCCCAAAGCCTCATGCAGTCATGGGGTGTGGACTTCTAGAGTTTGTGTTAACTCATGATCCACTGGGATTATGTGTGATCCAAGGCTGGGATTATGGGTTTTAATACTGCTGGGATTACCCATAGGTGGGTAAGTACTGGGAAGTACCCATAGGTGTGAGTACTTCCCCTACCCTGGGGCAGGT
>NW_004524679.1:6996838-7009259 GCF_000260255.1 Octodon degus
AAATAAAGAAAGTTATAAAATATATAGATAATGTTGATTTTTAAAAGCTATGGTCTAGTGTAACAATGACAAATTTGATAAAATTAGCATGCTTCTGTAACGAACAAATTAAAACAGACCTAAGGATCAATAGACTAGTTTAGAAGATTCACAAACAATTCCAAGCACATTCAGCCAAGTTAATTTAAGAAAGGAGACAGACATCTTCAACAGAAGGAAAAAAACCTCTTAAATAAATCGTCTAGAAAAAATTGGCTTCCCATATTCCAAAGCTAAATCTACACCCATATCTCTCACCATGCATAACTTAATATTAAAATAATTCAAAGATGTAGAACTCTTGAAGACATAGGTGTCTTAGGCATAGGCTTTATGAACAAAATCCCAGTGGTATGGAGAAATATCACAAAGAATCAAAAACTGTAATCTTATTAAAATCTTTTGCAGCAGAATAAACAGACAACCAACAGAGTGGGAAAAAATATTGGCTAATCATTCTTGAACTGTAGGACGTTATTTACAACATACAAAAATTTGAAAAAAGTCAGAGCCCCCTCCCAGAAGTTTAAAGACCCAATTCATAAATGAGTATTAGAAATAAAAAGACAATTCTCAGGTGAAGAAGTGAAAATGGTAAATAAGTATACTAAAAATATTCAATATTATTGTTTATTTCAGACATGCAAATTGAAATAACGCTGAGATATCATCTGACTTCCACAAGAATGGTTATTATCAAGAAATCAAGCAATAACAAATTTCATTGGGCTTGTGGGTAAAAAGCAACCCTGCTCCACTGTTAGTTCGGATGTATACTGGTGCCAACACTGTCTAAATCAATGTGGAGCTTCTTTGAAAATTTGAAAGTAGAGGCTGTATGTGATCCAGCTGCTCCCCTTCTTTGTTTCTTCCTGAAAGAATTAAAAGCATCATATCCTAATGATATGTGCATGTCCATATTTTCAGAAGCACGGTTTGTAATTCCCAATTCTTGGAAATAGCCCAAATGCCAATTAATGGATGAATATATAAAGAAGATATTATTTTTATATAGAAAATGAGGTACTGCTTGACTATAAAGAAGGATGTGCCGTGAGGTGTACCATACCCCTAAGTGAAATAAATCAGAAACATATATTTTATTTTTTTATTTTTATTTTTTTTGCTCCGAATGCCTTCAAGGCATGACTGGATGTCTTGTGTTGTGAGAAACATATATTTTAATATTGCATTGTTTCTCTGGTGAGAGAAAGTCAAAGGGAAAATAAGGGATATATTGTCTAACAAATAGTGTAAAAAAGGAAGGAAATGTTGAATTATAAAGGGGAATGAGGGAGGAGAAAAGGTAGAAGGAAAAATGAAAAAGGAAAAATGTGACTATAAGGAAAAATCAAAACAAAGCTTTGGTAAACAAGGAGGGGAAGGGGGAGAAAAGTGTGGGAAGGGAATGGGAAAAAAATAGATATCTAATGTTTGGATACAAATTCTCTATGATGAGCATCATTTTATATGTCTAAAATTCACTGATAAAATCAATTTTAAAAATTAAAACCTATTGGAGTTGATTTTTAAACACTATACTTAATTTGGAATACATATCTCTACCTTTTAATTATCATCAATTACAATATTAAATTTATTGTGTTTAGTCCAAAGCTAGAATGAAAAATAATTTTACATATTCAAACCCTAAATAGCAGCATGTAGGCCTAGCCTGTGTCTTCTAATTCAATTAAACAAAGTTTGAGTTATTTCCTTATGTGGAACACTGATGAGAGTTAAAAGGATAAATCTTGTATATTAAATACTGTATTTAAATATAAACATCTTTTCTAAACATGGAGCTATTGCAGAATGGATTTAATATTTTCTGTTTGTAGCATATTACATCTAAAATACTCAAAGATACCTTTTTCTTAAGACACTAGTAAAAGATATTACTTATTTCCTCACTGGACAGAGGTGGAGGAGTGGAGATAATCAATGAATTACAACCATAAATTCTTTAATTCCCAACAGTGATTCAATTTTGCGTAATACTTCAGTGCTACAGAAATTCTTCCATTTTTATAGGAAAATATTCTGTGTGTACTGATTGACTTGCTATAAATGAAGGTGCTTTATATTTTCATACAGTTGTCTATTCCACATGCATATGATAACACAGTTTTGGCATTAAATTGACTTAAGCAATTAACTGAAGAAAAAAATGTGAAATTTGTAAAATAATTTGTTTTTCCCTTTAAACATACTTATTTTTTTCATGTAAATTGTTCAATGGAAAATATCAATTTAGTTTTATCTGTAGGTACAACTGAAGTTTTCTTAACACAATGAAAAATTTTTATTTAAAGTACAGAATGTGGGGCCAGGGAGAGAGCTCCATAGAATAAGTGCCTGGCAAGTGCAAGGTCCTGAGTTCAATCGCTGGTACTGAATAAAAAAAAAGTACAGAATCATCTAGGCTTGGTGGCACGGTCCTATAATCCCTCCCTTTGTGAATTTGAGGCAGGAATATAACAGGCTCAAGTTTAGCCTTGGCAATGTGGCAAGAACCTATATCAAAATTCAACAAGAAACTGGATGGGAATGTAGGTCACTGAAATAAACCTGGTTCTAATTCTTAGTACCACAAAAATTGATATGAATAATAAAAAAGGTATACTTAAACTTAGAATTTACAAATTTAAAATGAATTTTTTTCCAAAATTAGAATTTAACTTAATTATTCCAAATTTAATGGTATCATGTTTTTGCTGACAATCAGCTATGCTTAAAGAATTATCTCCAAAAGAACAAGATGTCAGCTTGCACAAGGCTTGAAGATTTCTTTAAAGAAATGTTCCTAACAGATAACAGTAGAAGAATCATTCATTTTCTTTTCTACATAAAAAAAGCCAATCATTTTGTTTTTGTGGAACTGAGATTTGATTGGGGACCACAATTACCTTAAAATTATATTGTTGGTACTGTATTTCTATTTTTTTAAAAATTATTCATTTTAATGGGAAAAACATAAAATAGCAATGTAACAGTTTCAAAACAGGTTAGTAGGACAGTTACAATAATTAATACATTACATATTGTTATCTTTGTAGTAGTTATTCAGAGGACAAGATGCAGACATTATATCTTATCTAAGCAATATTAGTACAAACCTTTCTTCTCATTGAAGTAAGAAAAAGTACCATGAGACAAGTACACAATTTGTTACAATTGTACTGTAGTGGTAAAAACAAGGTTGTCTTATTGAATGGTTTGTTTTTTTTCCTTAAGTAAAGGGTCACAGGGGCCAGGGAGATAGCTCAGAAGAATAAGCGCTTGCCTGGCAAGTGCAAGGGCCTGAGTTCAATCCCCAGTTCCAAGCAAAACAAAAAAAGGGGGGGTCACAGACAGTTTCTAAATATTTAATCTAATATGTATTACCTTTAAGCTTATTTGTCCTATCCTTTATACATGGTCTCTAGGCCCTAGTCTTTTTAGAATGTCTTTATGGTTTCCCATCCTATGTATTTTAAAGAGCAAATTACAAATGCTTACTCAATATCTACTGTTTTTAAGGCAAAACAGTAACTCTTGCAGAATAAAAAGAAAATGCTAAGAACTATTGTTTCCAGGGGGCTTGCCAGATAGCTCAGTTGTTTAAAACGGTGCTTCGGCAAATGCAGTCAGGCGCATAGTACCGCGGCTTGATCCCCAGCTCCACAAGCCACACCAGACCCTCCCTTAAGGCTGCATGAAATAGCTAAAAAAGTATCCTCCATAACTATTGTCTCCATTGTCAGTCTAATATTTAATTATGTGTTTAAGATATTAGCATATATAAGTTTAATTACTGACACATACCTGATTAACACAAGAAGCATATTTCATGTGAAAGTACAAGATAGTGTGTATGTGGCCAGAAAATTTTCATTGTTTAGGATTTCAGCTTAGTGAAAGGATATTGCGGACAGAGACTGTAAGAAAAACTTCTAATGGAAGTTTACAATATAAAATCTTATAGGATTAATTTAAAATTTTAAAATTCATAGGGAAATATTTTATGTGGGCGATGAAGAAGTTGTAGAAATGAAATAGATTTATGAGTAGTAGTGGAAAGGTGTCAAAGAGTTATAGCTGATATTTTTATAGTGTAGTATTTTGTGGATAAAGTATAAAAGCTGGCATGAAATTGCAAAAGTCCCTTAGTATCTATTGGTTTGTCCTCAGGAGAAGATATTGATTTTGTGCAACTTAATTTAGCTTTAGTGTCCAAAATAGCAAAATCTGGAAAGACGTAAAAACCTCAGAATATGATTAAGGAAATTGTTTGAAGTATCAAAATTTGAGGGGATTGGAAGAGAAGATATTTGGAAGAAGATTTTCTTTCTTTTCTTTTTCTTTTCTGTATTTAAGCAGGGTCTAGAGGGTCTCACTACATAGATCAGACTCATAGTGATTCTCCTGTTTTCAGTCTCCCAACTGTTGAGATTAAAGGCATGCCACCATGTTCAGTCTCAATCGCGGTTTCAGCGCAACCCATGGGCAGGGCTGGCAGGGTAAACTTGGGACTCTACCCTGGCCGCTGAGCTCTGCCTAAGCAGGTGCTTAACTCTGCTGAGCTATCAGACCAGCCCTGGAAAAGGGTTTTTTAAAGGACTTATTTAGAGATTAGACATGTACCATTGTTTGTGTCCAGTTGGACCCCAAAGCCTCATGTAAGTTATGGGGCAAACCTGGCTAAAGAAGCAACAAGTGGCATGAAGGGCATGGCCAGAGGACCAGGGTGGTGTCCAAGGGGTGGAGCCAGAGAGGTGTGAAACGTTAAAATGGCTAGCCTGTGCTTTCTCAGAGATGTGTAGAGAGTCACTCTAGACACGGCAGCACCCCAGCCTCCCCTGCAGTGTCTTGAGACCTCTAGTAACTATGAGCTAAATAAACATTGCCTTCCCTCATTTTGAGTGTTGAATATTTGTCCCAGCAATGAGAGAAGAATAACAAATAAAACATGTGAAAGACAAAAAGAAAAAATTGTCTGAGTGATTAGGAGGATTAAACCTTTGGTGATAGGTGGCAAAAATTAAAATAAGAATAAAAGTATGAAGCCACATCTGAAACCTATGGTTAGATAATGTGTAGTGTGAATAAAAGATTCAGCTTGCTTTCCAAGTAGTTTCATGTCATAATAGAATATCCCAGTAAAAGTATCCAACAGAAAGTCGGAGCAGGGTTTGGTGTTGCCAGCCTATAATTTCAGCACTCGGAAGACTCTGGCAAAAAGTTCACTGGGAGCTCAAAGCCACCTTGCACTATGTAGTAAATTCAAGGACAGCCAGAACTACATAGATAGACCCTGTCTCAAAAAAAGGTACGAAGGTGTATGTGGAAGACGGAGCTAGGATTAGAATTGATCAAGGCAGTCTACAGTAAGATATTTATCAATTCTGTATATTACAAAGACAAACAAAAACATGCCAAAACTTTTTCTTAAAAATGTAGATATCTTTATGAGATAGAGAAACATAAATAATGTTTATCAGATGTCTAACAGACTAATATTTTGGCAAGAATGATACATAGCAGAAAAATATGAATAATGTAGTTGGTGGAGGACATATGATTCACTATTTTTACTGTATTATTTGGGAAAATAATGAAAAACTACTACAGAAGTTTGAAGAAATTTGCTTAAAGGAAATTGAATATTGCAGTGCATTTGCCTTTTTTGAAATAAAACATGTATCTGGAAAGTGACATCTTACTCTATTTTAAAAATAAGAGAGTTTGACACACGCATGCACACACGCACAAACACACAAAATACACCAGCACTTCGACTGACATAACTACACTTCTTCTTTAGAATCATTAAATTTGTTTTTGTGAGGACCCAGAAGAAAGCAACTTATAATGCTTTACATTGTGAGTGCTCAGTTCTTTATTCCTAAGATATTCTAAAAAGAGGAAAAGCATAAAAACAAAAGAATATATCTATGCATTTCAACTGTCCAAACCCTGAATTTATTTTTGTTTTGTTTCTAATTTTTTATCTAAATTTTAATTCATTTATTTTTTAACTACCTCTTATACTCTTGCCTTTTTTAATTTATTTTTTCCATAATTTTGTTGAGAGACATAGCAATGAGACAGTTTCAAAGCCAATTGGTAGATTCCTTGTAAGTGTCAGCCATGTGGATGAGTCACTGCCATTGCTTGGCCAATGCAGACTCTGTGAAAACCTGAGAGAATGTTCTCCCTCCATGTGACCCTCACCAGGCACACTACACATCATCAATCATCTTCCTCTTTGGCTCCATAATCTCCTTGATCAGAAAATTTGGGACACTACTGAGTTACACGATGTTACAGTAAAAGATCTAATGTCTCCTGAGTCTAAATTGAACTTGGAAGGCCAAGTTCAAACCCAAATTTTGGCTTTCCTTGTGGCCCTCCTATTTCTCTAATTTTGGTCGGGACATTTAGGCTGTTAAAGCTTCAGAAGAGAAGCTTACTATTATTAATATACAACCTAGGTTGGTAAGCTTAACCTCACTGTGTGAATATTAAACATTTTAGGCATAACATGGAACAGGTATTTTTCATCAAGTATTGATATGTTGAACTTTAAGTCTCTACAGAATATGATGAAAAAACATTTAGAAAATTAAAATATATTTTAAAATATGCATAAAATATTATATAATTCTTATGTTTACACATACATTCAGAAATCTAACCATATAAAACCTTGTAGCAGGACAGTCCTGCAATATTCCTTTTCCTGTCTCCTGCCTTCATTCACCACCTCGTTCTTTTTGAGCAGTCATCTATCCAAGAAACAGCACTGCAGCAACTGGAATGTAAGGACAAGCAGCCCATATTCAGAAGAACAGAATGACAGGCACTCCAAGCATGAAACTACTATTACAAATTACCATCTTCAGTGCAGTTGCTTAGTTCACAGGTATCAGTATATATAGTTAGTCAGGGTGAGAATCTTTCCAATTAACTGCTAGATTAAAGAATCTTCAGAAGATTCTCAGGAACATTGCCTTATGCAACTTCAGCACATAAATATAAGGCTTACCACTGTCACGTTTCCCACCTCTTCTCCTTGATCTCTTTCATTGTCTAGTCCTCAACTTCTTGCTTTCCTTTTACTTGTATTATATCTTTCTATTTGTATTTCTACTTTTGAGTTCTTATGCTAGGGAAACTATATGATATTTACACATGTGTGCCTGACTTAATTCACTTGTGAGTATATCTTCAAGTGGAATCCACTTAAATATAAAAGTGTTGAGTTTATCATCATATAGCTGAGTAATATTCCATTGTATAAAAAATCAAATCTATATCATCCATTCCTAAGGTGATGGGTATCTTGGTTGTTTCCAAGATGTGGATATCACAAATTGTGCTGCTATAAACATGCACACATACATATCACTATGATATTATGTTTTCCGATCCTCCAGGAAAATTCCCAGTAGAGGAATACCTGGATGTAATGGAATTTCAAGTCCAAGTTTGCTAACAAGTCTCCACACTGATTTCCATGCTGGTTGCATCAGTCTACATTCCTACCAGCAGTGGAGAAGGGCTCCTTTTTCCCCACAGCCTCTGCAGCATTTGCTGATGGTTTATTTCTTTATAATAGCCAGTCTTTCTGGAGTGAGATGATATCGCAATGTTGTTTTAATTTGCATTTCATGGATGACTAATTATGTGGAGTATTTTTTCATATATTTGTTCGCTTCTTTAATTTCATCCTCTGAGAAGTGTTTCTTCATCTTGGATGCCCATTTCTGGACTGGGTCTTTAAATTTTGGGTCCCTAGAGTTTTTTTATTTCTTTATAAACTCTAGAGAGCAGAGCTTTGTCTAAGTACTTTTTCATCAAGATATTTTCCAAATTTGTGAGTTGTCTTTTCACTTAGTAATTCTTTTGACGTGAAAAAACTTCTCAGTAAGAGGAGGTCCCAGTTGTGAATTCTTTCAAGTGTTTCTCATGCGAATCAATTTCTGTTCATAAAATCTTTGCCTAGCCCTATGTCTTCAAGTGGTCCTCTTACATTCGCTTCCAGGAGATTTAATGTGTCTGTGTCAATGTTTAGATCTTGACTCCATTCTGACTTTGGATTAGTGCATGGTAATAGACCTGTGTCAACTTTTAATTTTCGGCATATAGAGAGCCAGTTTTTCCAGAACCATTTGTTAAAGAGAATATCTTTCTTCCAGTGAGTATGTGTGGCCCCTTTGTCAAAGATAAGGTGGCTGAGTGTGTTCCTAGATGCTTCAATGTCTTCTAATCTTTTCCGTTGTTGCTCAGGTCTAGTTTGTTGCCAGTACCATGCTGTTTTTATCACAGTAACGTTGTAGTATAATTTCAAGTCAGGAATTGTAATGCCTTCTGCCTTGTCTTTATTGCTCAGGATTGCCTTTGCTATTCTAGGTCTTTTCTGGTTCCAAACAAATTTAAGGAATGATTTCTTAGCCTGTGAGGTATGTTGGTGATAGTCTCATAGGGATTGCATTAAATCTGTACAGCAATTTTGGGAGTATGGTCATCTTCACAATGTTGGTTCTTCCTATCCAGGAACATGGAATATCTTTCCATTTTCTGAAATCCGCTGAGATCTCTTTTCAAAGAGTACTGTAATTTTCCTTTGAAAGATTGTTGACTTCTTTAGTTAGATGAATTCCAAGGTATCTCATTTTCTTTGGTGCACTATCGTAAAGGGTATTGTTTCTATAATTTCATTATCAGTGTGCTATCATCTGTGTAGATGAATGCCATTGACTTTTGGGTATTGACTTTGTATCATACTATGCTACGAAATTTCTGTATTAATTCTAATAGCTTCTTGGTTTAGTTTTTTGAGTCTTACAAGGAAAGAGTCATTTCACCTGCAAATAATGATTATTTAAGTTCTTCCTTATTCTTATTCTGTTTATTTCTTTCTCTTGTCTAAAGGCTCTAGCTAAGTATTCCAGAACAATATTGAATAGGAGTGATGATAGAGGACATCCTTCTCTTGTTCTAGATCTAAGAGTAAAAGACTTCAGTTTTTCCCAATTTAGAATTATGCCAGATATTGTGTTTTCATAAATGGCTTTTACCAGATTAAAGTAGAGGCCATCTGTTCAAATTTTCTGTAGGGCTTTGAACATGAATAAGCGTTGAAATTTGCAAAAGTCTTTTCTGCATCAATGGAGATGATCATATTGTTTTTAATTTTCAGTCGATAGATATGGTGTATTACATTTATAGATTTTCGAACATTGAACCCTCCTTGCATCCCTGGGATGAATCCAACCTGGTCATGGTTTATGATCTTCTTGATGATTTGCTGTATTCTATTTGTTAGTATTTTATTGAGGATTTTGGCATCTATGTTCGTGAGGGAGATTAGCCTGTAGTTCTCTTTCTTAGTTGCATAATTCCCTGGTTTAGGTGTACGTATAATACCTGCCTCCAGGAATGATTTTGGGAGGATTGCTACCTTTTCAATTTTATGGAAGAGTTTGAGGAGTATAGGGACTACATTTTCTATAAATGTCTTGTAGAATTCAGCTGTGATTCCATCCAGACCTGGACTTTTCTCTGTCTGTAGGATTTTTATATTACATCTCGTACTTCATTGGCAGTTATTGGGCTCTTGAGAGTAGTTATATCTTATCGATTCAGCTTTTGTAATTTGTACCTTTCTAGGAATCTAAGCATTTCGTCTGTGTGTTCTATTCAATGAGAATAAAGATTCTCAAAGTACCTATTGATAATCTTCTGAATTCCCAATGTGTCTGTGGTAGTTACTCTCTTTTCATTCCTTATTGCTTGTATTTGAATTTTTCCTTCTCTTTTTGATGTGGTGAGTTAGGGGCTTGTCGATTTTATTTAATCTTTCAAAGAGCCAGCTTTTTCTTTCGTTAATTCTTTGAACTGTTTTCTTTGTCTCAATTGAATTAATTTCTGCTCTCATCTCTATGATTTCTTCCCATGTATGAGCTCTGTATTTGGTTTGCTCTTCTTTTTCTAGTTGTTAAAGGTGAAGCATTAGGGTATTCATTTTTTCTCGTTCTGTTTTCCTAGTGTGTGAGTTCACAGCTATGAATTTCCCTCTAAGAACTGCATTCATCGTATCCCATCAATTCCAATAATTTGTGCTTGAAATTTATTTGAATTTTAGATATTGTTGAATTTCTTGCTTAATTTCATCTGTTACTCATTGTTTGCTGAGTAGGGTGTCATTTAATTTCCATGTATTTAAAGTTTTTTTTCTGGTTTCTTTTGTCATCTATTTCCAGTTTCATTGCACTTTGATCAGATAATATGCATGGAATAACTTATGTTTTCTCCATAGACTTAAGCATGACCTGTGGACCATTATGTGGTCTATTTTAGAAAATGACCCATGTCCAGCTGAGAAAAATGTATGTTCTCCTGTGTTTGGTTGAAACATTCTGTATATGTCCACCAAGTCCATTTGTTTCAATCTCTGGTTCAGTTCTGTTATTTCTTTTTTTTCAAAATTTTATTGATAAACAGATAGCAATGAGACAGTTTCAAATCAAATCGGAAGTACAGTTTCAACAAATAACACACTGCATATATTCTTCTTAGTGGTTAATTGCTGTACAAGATGCAGACTTGAGATCCTATTTACAAACACCATTAGAACAAATCATTCTATTCATTAAGAGAATGCAACTATATATCTATCCTAACCACTTCAAATACACAGATACAAAATGGACATTCATCGGTATACCCCATTTTTTCTAAGTTCCGTTATTGAATATTATAGGTGTGTAAACTCAGCAAAATAAAGTTCTGCTATTTCTTTGCTATTTTTTTTCTGGTTGACCTATCTTTTAGGGATAAGATGGTGTTAAGTTCTCCTGTTAAGATTGTGCTATTGGATATTAGAATTTTCATGTTCATTAAAATTTGCTTTATATAAGAAGGTGCTCCCGTGTTTGGTGCATACATATTTATGAGTGTTACCACTTCCTCTCAAATTTTTCCCCTAACCAATATATAGTGGCCTTCTTTTTTATGCTTGATCATTCTTGGTTTGAAATTGAGACTGACTGAGAATATGATTGCTACCCCGGCTTTTTTTCTAAGGTTCTGGGGCATGTAGTATTTTGTTCCATCCTTTGACTTTCAGTCTACGAATGTTTTTATGAGTTAAATGTGTTTCTTGTATACAGCGTATTGTTGGATTTTGTTTCCTAATCCACTGTGCCAGTCTATTTCTCTTCATTGGTGAAATGAGTCCATTTACATTGATGGTAGAATTGAGATGTATTGACTTATGTTTGACATGTTATTTACCTGTTGTTGTTTCCTCCTTTTTCTCCTGTGTTTAATTGCTTGACCTATTTAGTTGGTTGTTTGTGATCTCATTCGTGGAGTTCTCTTAATTTTGGTCCCTCTCTAGAACATCTTTCAGTAGCCTGTGTAGTGTTGGCTTTGTCATCATGAAACTCTTTCGTTCTTTTTGTTTTTTAAAATTTATTTTAAAAATAATTTTATTGAGAAACAAATAGCAATGAGATAGTTTCAAAACTGATCAGTAGGACAGTTTCAATAATCAATATATTGCATACTGTTGTCTTAGTGTTTATTCGTTGTAAAAGATGCAGACATGACATCTCATTCACAAACACTATTAGAACAAATCTTATTAATTGAATTAAGAAAATGTCATTGTATATCTATCCTATTTGCATATACAGATACAAAATATTCATTCATTTGTATCCCTTCTTTCTGTTTAGTTTTGTAAGAAAAGGGTATTACTCTGTTATTTAAATATTGTAGTTGCATAAATTCAGCAAAATATTCCAGCATAATCTACTAGTCCATAATAGCAGTGGATCATCCACAGGACTGACAGTCTCCAAAGTTGTCAACATGTGCCATTTACAGCCTAGCATACCAACATGGCTTCACCCCTTATAGCTGGTTGTTATATCTTTCTTCTGGAGGGTTAAGACCAAGACTTATATAACAAGAAATGTCGTTGTTCTTTGTCATGGAAGTATTTCAATTCACCGTCAAACTTGAAAGAGAGTTTTTCATTGTATAGTAGTCTGGGCTGAAACGTGTTTTCATAGAGGACATGAAAAAATCTTCTCCATGCTCTTCTTGCCTTCATGGTTGGTGAAGAGAATTGAATATGATCTGCTTCTTTTCTCTAGCGGCTTTCAGTATACTATTCTTGAGCTGAATGTCTGGGATCTTGACTTTTATATGTCTTGGTTTGTTTTTAATTGTGTTGAGGTTACTTGGCATTCTGTATGCTTCAGTTATTTGAATGTCAGATTGTTTCCTCATATTTGGGAAGTTTTCTACTATTACTTCTTCCCATATTTTTTTAGTGTCCTTTGTATTGACTCCTTCTTTCTCATTGATTCTTATTAGTTTCACA
>NW_004524679.1:7010513-7021918 GCF_000260255.1 Octodon degus
GCAGGGTAGCAGGAAGCTCTCCCACACACTCACCGTACCTGGGCTAGAACTGGGTCTTGCCATGTTGTTTTGAAACTTATGCAAACATATGGAGCACACTGACCATGTAACCTATCTTTTTTTTTTTGCTAAAATCATAGTAATCAAATAATACTTTGTACAGAAAGAGTAAATTCTAAAGAGACATTATCTTTTCTAATTTCATTTAAGGAAAGATTTGATATTTCAAATTAACAGTAAGATTTTTTATTGTCATACTATCACACAGATTGTACTGCACTTAAATACTTTTAAAAATGTCATAAACTGAGTCTGTACAAATCAAAGATATTAAAAGTATTTCTACTTTAATATTAAAAACATCCACTTTTATTCTTGAAATTATTTAAGCAGGTGTTGTGGGGAACCATTTCTTTTATAAATGTTTTAATATGTTTACAGCAAAACACTTTTCTCTATGATTGAATTCTTCAAAGTACTAAAACAATACAGAGAAATACATTTTCCACCAGTTTAATGGCTCCTTTGACACATTCTCTTCAATCCTTGAATGTACTTACACAAACAACATTGCAAAAGAACACCTTGTAATTTGAGAAGTATACACAACTTTCAAAAGTCATATAACAAGTTCCAGTTGAAATAATAGTGTCACAATAGTAATACAGTTAACGGTACTGTTTCATTAAAGAAAAAGTTATTATTCATATTTCATTCATTTTATTCTAGATATTTTACATTACTGAAGTTATTAACACTATTTTTTACACTTCTTTGTTTCAATAGTTATGTAAGATTGAATATTTATGAAATATAAACAAGGGATGCCATGCCAAAATTTTAATATGCTTTATTTTATTGAATAGTAAATACATAATTATATGAGTCTTGAAAAATCCTACCAGTATGTTACTGAAACCTTCAAAAATCCAAAATTTTAAACAACTATAATTCATCAATAAAATAATAAAATTTTACCATACACAGAACTCATTATCTACACAAATAAAAGACATCAAATATACTGCAGGTATCCCAAAGAAGAAAATGTTTTCAGGTAGTTTGTAGTCAAAGTAGTGAAGTAGTATACACACTTATTCTGGCTTCAATGCTATACTTGTACTGTGTTTTACTCTCACAATTTTTCTTAAAATGTAAAGTGCTTCACAAATTGTGGTAGGTAAAACTAGGTAGATGATTACATAGGTTTTTAGTAAATTCTCCCAAGAAACTGATGCTGTTTTCACTAGAGAATCACAGACCAATTAGACATATTTCATCATCTGGTAATACAAATGTTTTAATGGAGAGTAAGAGGCAAACAATTACCATTAACCAAGAATATAAGGTGATTTCAATTTTACATAAAAATACTGTGTTTAGAGATTCACTCTGTAAAATTCCAAATGTCAAATGAATAATATAGTGGAGATGGCAAGACATAGAGATAATGAAGAACATGGTCATGCTCAAAGAACATCAGGAAAATGATAGTTTCTAAGGGTATAAATACAGCTTCTGAAGTGATAGAAAAATGCTTCTGAATGTCATCCAAAACAAACATGAAGACAATCCATGTTAGCTAATGGCTATCAGTGGATACTAAACTGAAAATACTTTTATTGGAATCAAATGTCATGCTGATTCTTAAAGCACTGTATTTAAACAAAAACATCATAAAGTATACTAATGTAATACAGTTGGAATTTAATGCAGAAATTTTAGGTCATTTGTTTCACTCTAAATTTTATATATAAAAATAAATAAAATTTATGTATTATTAATGAAATATAGTAAAGATAAATGTATTAATTTTAATGTCCTTGTTATATTTTCTTCACATTACAAACTTCTCTAATCATTAAATCCGTAATAGTTAAACATCCATAGAAGTGAAAATGGTAAGCTCTGCAATTAATGTCAATCATTGAGTTTTTTGGATTTCTGCATAAAGTATAACCTCAAATGGTTATTTCCCTACCTAAATATTACTGCTTATGAGTATATATAAAGATAGAGAAAGAAGAGAGGGAAAATTCATGGTGATTTAAAATACCATTGAAGGTTAAGAAACTGATTACATTACCTTTTATATTTCTAGCTTTAAAACACATTACTTTCAATATAATTTGTTTTCTATTCATAAATATATAATATATTAATATTTATAAGCTATCAAAAGCCTCAAACTTTATATCTTATATTTATGCATAGATATAACCTTTAAATAAGCATGATTAAATCATAATTTTAACTATTATATTAGGTGAAAATTTTATGATTCTTTTTTCAAACTGTGGAACATATAGTAGGTGAGAAAAACTTCTACAGGAGCTAAGGATAGTAGGGAAAGTAGAAAGATTTGCAGTGTCCGCTTTAAGATTTGTATCAAATAACGAAGGACAGAAATTGAACATTAGTAAAAACAAGGCCAAATTTGCAAGAAAAAATTTAATGTACCATTTTTCTAATTTTTTAATTAAAAATCACACTACCTTAAAGTTGAAAGCCTCCATAACAACAAAAATGTAACTTTATTATTATTTTTTTTTTTGATGGAACTGGGGATTGAACTCAGGCCCTTATACTTGCCAGGGAAGAGCTTATTCTACTGAGTCATCTCCCTGGCCCCTTAAATTTAATGAAAACAGTCAGTTCATAAGGTAGTCTTCCTTGGTACCATTTGCAAATTTTATTTGTTTCTGAGTGATTCTAATGCACTTTTGATACAAATTATATAATATAAAGCATAAAACAAAAACAAACAAAAATACTGTAAATAAAATTTTACTTTCACAGTTACCTTAAAAGGAAAACTGTTCAATACTTTCATGATTTGTTTGCATCTACAAATGTTCTTATAATGTGAAGGACATTCTTTTTTTATGTATTTGGTTGCTGTATGGGCTCACCATGCAGCTTTGACTCGTAGTGACCTTCCTGCTTTCAGCCTTCCCAGTACTGGGATATTAGGTGTGTGCCACCATGGCCAGCCTCTGTGACAATCTCAATGAAGCCACTGTAGCATGTGGTGCTGGGGATTGAACCCTGGTCCCTGTGCTTGCCTAAGCTTGCCTAAGCAGGTGCTTTATTCTGCTGAGCTATCTTGCAGCCCCAAGGAAGTGCATTCATATCTGTGAAAGTTCCCAACTCAGATGTTACCAACTCCAGGCCTTAATGTACCCAGGGGTAACTTTGAATGAGAGGTACATGCCTCTATAAACAGATGAACTTGAGATTTATTGACAAATGATCTTTTAAAGTACTGACAGAAATGCACAAATAACATGCACAGTAGATACCAAATGAACATAGTTACACGTAACATGACACTTCTTAATCCAGTAAACTGTATCATAATGATTCAGATGAGCAGGCAACATGGACAAGAATTGCTCAATTCAGGAGACCTACATGGCTGGATATGACAAAGTGGAATCAATTCTTCCAGAGGAAATGCATTCAAAAGAAATTCAAGACAGAATTTGGGATTTGGAGAGTTATGGCAATGTTTTAGAAGATATGACTGTATTAAATAAATGTAGATTTTCATAACTGGATAAATGTAAATTGTTATACCTGAGTAAATGCAGATTGCTGTACATAAAAAGTCATCTCCTGTAAATAATCCCTATTGCATCTTTTGAAGCAAAAATAAGATGAGAGCCACTCTTATTTTCAGAGATTTATGGTCTTACACAACACAAGAAAAAAAAATGAAAATTGTAGTCCTGTACAGTAATAGTTAAAATATATTCAAAAGAAAATTCAAGTTTACAAAATAAATTAAATGATTGAAGTGAATTTGAATTTATTAGGCCTACAATAGCATTGTAATTCTGATTGCAACACTCAGCTCTTTGGAAAAGCCTGACATTTTTGGTTCATATAATCTGGCAACTCAGTGTACCAGTTTTTAGCTAAGAGTGAAAAAAATCAATATATATTCTTACTGATTGTATATACAAACAAGAGAGTTGAAAAAAATTTCTAATGAAAATAGAATATTCTGGTTTAATGACATTAACACTGTAGTAGCATTAAGAATATGAGTATGTACATTGTGTAAATAGATATAATAACATAGTAGTAAGCATATTGGTATGAGTACAAAGAATGTATAACTGTTTATGCATACTTTATTACTCCATTTAAAATATGTGACAAATCAGAAATGGTTTGTTTGATTGTTCAAGTTTTTCCTGACAGTTTCATTCCAAGTTTGAATCAACTTTTATTTTAATCTTGTTTCTAGGAGACACTACCTCTCCTCCTTTCTTAGATGTAACTAAATAGCATCCAAATTGAATCCATGGAACAATTGTCTTTCTTATAAATGCCTTTTATGGACTGGCCAAATAGATCAGTGGATTAAAGCACCTGCAAGCAGGCTCAAGGGCCAGATGTTCAATCCCCAGGCCTGCCATACCAGTCTTGACCCTGGGACGTGCTGAGACAGCAATTGAAACTGGGCATGGTGGTGCACACCTGTAATCCCAGCACTTGGGAGGCTGTAAACAGGAGAATCACTATGAGTCCAATCTAGTAGTGAATCCTTGAATACCTTATAGACCCTTCCCTAAAATACAGAACATAACTAACTAACTAACTAACTAAATAAATAAATAAATGACTTTTACTTAATATACAATTTATTTTGTCTTTTTTTTTTTTCGGTACCAGGGGATTGAACTCAAGACCCTGTGCTTGCCAGTCAATCACTTATTCTACTGACCTCTCTCCTCAGACTTGCCTTTACCTTTATAACCTCATGGTTTTTACTATTTTATTTCTTGATGCTCTATCAAATAGCTCCACCATACCTTATTCCTTACAGCACAAATGATTCTCAGAATCTCTACATCTATACAACAGCCTAATGTGCTTTCTTAATTGTATGCAATTTCTTGAAGCTTTCATGATGTATAGTTAAAATTAGCTTTCATTTTAAAATTATTTCTTGAAATGTAAAGGACAACTAACTAAACCATAGTAATAATTTTAAATGTAGCAAAAATTATCTTTTTGCAGTACAGTGGTTTTTCAAGTGTAAGCCCCATACCAGCAACATCAGGATTAATTGGGCAATTATTTAAAGTTTCAATTTCCAGGCTTTTCCCTTGACTCATCGAATCAGAAACTGTGGGGAGTGAAGAGTGCACTTTTAAAATACTTTCAGGG
Organism: Octodon degus; assembly: GCF_000260255.1. Classification (NCBI taxonomy): domain Eukaryota; kingdom Metazoa; phylum Chordata; class Mammalia; order Rodentia; family Octodontidae; genus Octodon; species Octodon degus. The sequence goes on from NW_004524679.1 coordinate 7,015,695, forward strand.
AATTCTTATGCATAATAAAGACTGAGAAGCTCTTCTCTGTGCATTATTTGATTAATAACATTTTCCTTTGTACCTTCCAATAACGTTATTTACTCATAGATGTTAACAAAAGGGGGGTCAGTGTTTTTAAAATTGACACTTGAATTACCAGGTCACAGCAATAAGTTTCTTTCCTGATTTGTGCCAGATTAAAAAGAGAGGTTTTTTTTTCCCTCCACTTGATGGAAAGGGCTGCCCATCGCCTGACAGTGAAGCAAAATGAGAAAGCTGCTTTACGGCCTCTGTAGCAAGATGACAGAATATCCACAAAGGCTAAAGGCCAGTTTATATTAGAACTGTGGGGACTTCTACAGATAAACCAGTATTACAAAACATCACCTGGAAGGTTCAAATAAATGATGGAAATGTGTACTATCCCTGCTATTTATACTAAACAAATATTATTTTTTTGAAACAGTAAAATATATTTTTTGCAGTTTATTAGATGCTTCTAAAGTTATTAGCCTCTTCTCTAAGTTATTCCTTCAAATTAATAGAGAAGTATATGTATTATTTATCAAAGTTATTTATTTTAATATATTTATTAATCTATTTTGATAAAATTGATTCCTTTATGAGCTTAAATATTTCATGCATTTAAAACTACATCTCTTTTGTGTTACTATTGTATACTTACAAAGAAATAGTTACATTCATGTGGGAATTTAGTACATATATGCAGCATACTTTTGGTCACTTTACTTGCCACCCTACCCTTCTCTTTCTCTGTGAAAACATCTTAAAACATTAGCTATTTCCCACCAGATCCCTGCTTCAGTACTATTCCTGTTTAACAACTTGTGATGTAGGCTGTTATATTAGTCCCCTTCACTCATGAAATGATCTCTTTGTAGTTTTAAACACAGAAATTCTCAGACTGGTTTTCTGGACAAGGAAATTCTACATGCCATTAATTCTATCTGTTGATTTTTTCAGAAATTTTTGTCTTCTTCACAGTTATTATTTTATTCAAATACTTGTTTTTATATGAAATTTCTTTCTATTTTAAACCTTAGCCTCTGGCTTTTTCTAGGGATCAGGAAATCTAGAAGTACTTCAAAACAAATCAATCAGGTTTGCTTCATAGCTGATATGTTAAAAGACCATCTCATACATAAAAGGATGTGTTTAGGCCATACATATTCATAATTAGTGATTATTAGTTCAAAAGCTATATTATGTATATTAGTAAATGTATGGCAGAAATTCTAGAAAAAATCTATGAATTATTTTCAACATGGTAAAACTCCTATTTGTTATAATATCTATAGTTTATAATAAGCATTTCCTTTATTGGAAAGGCTGAGAAGAGAAATACTTTCCTCCAACCCTTCTTGCCTTGCACTAAATAATTGGAAAATACTTTATAATTGTGCATTTATATGCAATGTTGCATTTTAAGTAGATATTTTAAAATTAATTTGATGACTAAAGATGTGTGACTTTAAGACTCCTAATACTTGGTTATGCTTTATGTACTGAACAAAAGAGTGAGAAAATGAAAAAGAGACAATGTTCCACAATTTTGTAGATATTATATTGTAATTAAATGAAATATATCATAAATAAATAATTCCATTATACTGTATATTCAATCATAATCAAATTCACATGAAAAAGGAAACTACAAAAGTTGTGGCTGTAGGTATATAGATGACAGTATTAGACAGAACAGACAAAAAAGGGTTTATAAACAAGGTGACATTTGAACAAAAAAGGTCATGACCCCCTATTAGATTTATAAACTCTAAAAACATATCTTGTAAAACACTATTAGTTCTTAATCATTAGTTTTAACTTGTTTTCTAGTTAAGCTTATTAACTTTAGCAGGTTTTTTTTTAATTTATTTTTTTAACATTTATTTATTGTGTGTGTGTGTGTGTGTGTGTGTGTGTGTGTGTGGCCAGCTCAGCCCACCAGGGGGCGCGGCTGGCTGGCATGTGGTGCTGGAGAATCGAACCGCGGTCCCTGTGCTTTGCCAAGCTTGTTCCAAATAGGTGCTTTAGACCACTGAGCCATCTCTCCAGCCCCTAGCAGAAGTTTTATACAAAAAGTGCTCTTTCTTTAAGTGTACAGTCACTGATATTTCCCTATATAGTTGTAGACAGCACTGATTCTCAACTGGTGATATTTGGTCAGAAAATGTTTTGAGAGGCCTGGCAGATGGCTCAGTAGAATAATCACTTGCCTGGCAAGCATAAGGTCCTGAGTTCAATCCCTGGTTCCAAAAAAAAAGAAAAAGAAAAAAACTTACTGATCTTAAAAAAACAAAATGTTTTGATGCTAAAGGGGATAAGAGATGTTTTGTGTTTATATGCCATTTTGCTGTATTCCTCAGCTCTACTAGTAAATATCAGTAACATACTACCCTCTCCAGCTCTGAAACCAGTTTTGACAATAAAAAAATGTCTCCAGCTATTGTCAAATATTCTCAGAGTAGAAAAATGGTCCCTGATTAAGAAGCACTGACCTAAGTTTCCTCAGACATTCAATGACTCCTCAGACAATTAATGACCCTTCAGAAACTTAATGACTAGAAAAATAAAGTTTACTTAATTGAAGAGGAATCCTGGCTGTTTCAATTACTACTTTCAGCTTATCTAGTTATTAGTGAGAAAAGGATCTTTTCAAGCATGATGTTTTATAAAGTACAAATAGATATTAAGTGTGTTAAATGCATTAAGATATACACCACACCCACTTGTTAAGTTTCAAGTCTCATCTATGTATTTAAAGACACTTATAAATGCATTTACTTTTATTCCATCATTGTTCTATGAACATTAAAATATATAGCTTATTAATCTTTATAACAACCCTAAAATAAAGGTCAGCAAGATAGCTCAGTGAACTAGGCAAGATAACTCAGTGCTCTAAGTGCCTGTTTAGGCAAGAACAGACACCATAGTTCAATTCCTGGTATGCATGCCATGCTGGCCCTGCCCTTGGGCATGCTAAAAGGCTACTGAGACTGGTCATGGTGGCACATGCCTGTAGTCCCAGAGCTGGAAAGGCTGAAAACAGGAGGATCACTATGAGTCCAACATACATAGTGAGACCCTGTACCAAATACATTAAAAAACCCTAAAATATAGATTTTTTATTATTTTAAATTTAGATGTGATGAAACTGAAGCACAAAAAGGTTAAATCCTTTTTTCAGCAACTTGTAAATCATGAAACAGGGATTCAAACTCATGGACCACTTATGCAATACAGTAGCATTGAAGTTCTAGTATCTTTGATGAATCACTGTGTTCTATGCTGCTGTTCTTATCATGTGATACATATTACAGTTTAGCATTAATATGTTTCAGCCTCAGTTGCCATGCAATATCTGTACATGTTCAAAGGTAAAGAGTGATCAGTCTGGGACCAGGGAGATGGCTCAGTTGAATAAGCGCTTCCCTGACAAGCTCAAGGGCCTGAGTTCAATCCCCGGTTCCGCAAAAGAATAAAAAATAAATAAATAAATAAATAAAAAGAGTGATCAGTCTACACAAGTATGTAGTGAGTTATGATTAAATCAGGGTAATTAACATTAGCATTTTAAAGTCTCTGCAATATTCTTCACTAAAAGATTTAGCAAACAAAAACAGGAAAACTGCTCTGTAAAATGTGAATTTCAGATAAATGACAAATCTAATTTTTGTAAGGATATATATCTCATGGTGTATTTTCTTCAAGATATACATATTAAAATTAGTTACTGTATTTCTGAAATTCATATTTCACTGAACACCCTGTAAAGTATCTAATAATCTTTATTTAAAGGAAAATATTATTTGCCCAGTCTTCAACACTAATTTGAGCATAATCTTTTATTGTTACCATCCCTAAAATCCTTTGACAATTTTGTGTGAATTTAATTTAAGGACAGGGTAAACACTTTTCAGCCAGAGTGAAGTGATAAGTTTGAGTGCTTCTTCCAGTTCATGATGTTTCCTTTTTTGAACTAGAATCAGTTTACATTTATAGTATAAGGTTCATGTTTTATGGGCCCGGGAGATAGCTCAGCAAATAAGTGCTTGCCTGGGAAGCATATGGTCCTGTTTTCAATCTCTAGTACAAAAAGAGGAAAGGTTTATGCTTAATTGGTCTACATCTGTCACTAATTTACTATTTTCCAAAAATAATATATCAGTTCTATAATGTCAGGGACTTATTATTATATTTCTGTCCATTTATTTACCATATTATTTGTCATTTCCATGTTCTATCTGCAAAGTATTTTTCATTTTTTTTATTTTTTTTTCTTTTCAAAGTTTTATTGATAAACATATAGCAATGAGACAGTTTCAAATCAAATTGAAAGTACAGTTTCAACAAATAATACACTGCATATATTCTTCTTAGTGGTTAATTGCTGTACAAGATGCAGACTTGTGATCCTACTTACAAACACCATTAGAAAAAATCATTCTATTCATTAAGAGAATGCAATTATATATCTATCCCAACCACTTTGAATACACAGATACAAAATGGACATTCATAGTTATACCCCAATTTTTTAAGTTCCGTTGTTGAATATTATAGGTGTGTAAACTCAGCAAAATAAGTATTTTTTAAATATATATTTAGAACAAGGTCTATAGGGTCTCACTACACAGATTGGACTCATAGTGATCCTCCTGTTTTCAGCTTTCCAAGCACTGGGATTACAGGTGCACATCACCACACCCAATCTCAGCAGCCCTCTCAGCATTCCTTGACTGGCAAGGCATGCCAAGAATCAAACCCTGACACATGCATCTGCCTAAGCAGGTGATTTAATCTGCTGAACTATCTGGGCGGCTCTCTGCAAAGCAATTTAACCATAATTCATGATTTACAAGAGTCTGTTATGCCAAATTCCTAATCTAAGTACCTAGAAGCAAAACAAGGATAAACCTATCTTATTTTCTCAGGCTGAAGGTCATTCATTCCTTTGAAATTTTCTTTCTCTTTTCATTTTTATGCATTATTTTTTATTTTATTTCTTTGAAGAAATGTAACAATTTGGGGATGAAGTTTTTCTTTTCCAGTTTTGGTGATGGCAACACTTGAAGAATTATTGTTTGACTGAGATTATGAATTCTTCCTTTATTCATGCAGGTCACATCACTACACAGCAGTTGATAATTTTTTTTGTTATTCATAGTCAGTTTGGAAGAGGGAAGCAGGTGTTTTGCTTGTGCTGAATACAGTACTAATGAGATCAACAAAGGAGAATTCTGTGGGTCAACTATTAGAGGAATACTCTCAAGTCACATAATGGAATTTAACTTAATAGTTGAAGAAAGAAACTGATAACCTGGTAGGCAGCTGCTATTTTTCCATTCCTCAGTGAGTCAGCTGTATTCAATTTCTATACCTGTAGCATAAATCTCAAAGCCTAAAGAAAAAAGAAGACATTTAACTCCATGAAAAATTGGAAGATGCACAATAGAATCATATAATAAATCTAGTAGCCTCATTTTTAATTTTCAAGAAAATACTTCCATTTAAACTATTTACAATATATTTTTCTACAAATAAAGTTCTTGTTAAATTTTCTAAGTATTCATATTTTCCATAAGCAAGAAATTAAAAAATGGGGCCAAGGAGACGGTTCAGTAGAATAAGCACTTGCCTGGCAAGAGCAAGTGTCTGAGTTAAATCCCCAGTTAGGCCAAAAAGAAAAAAAAATAAATTAAAATTAAGAGCATGTTCTCTAAGTGCATTCCAAAGTATTAATACTAAGTATAACAGTTCTAACAAATAGAGTAAATTAACATTTTCTATACTTTACCTCAGTAAATGTCATTGACTAGATAATCTTTACTTTTCAGGTTTTACAATTGCGTTGTTTGTGCTGATAAAAGTTTTAACATGCACATTTTACTTGCAAGCATTTTAAATAAAAATAATCAAAACCATGTCTGCTGAGCTTATAAAAAGATGCTTTCAGTTAACTGATAATCTAATTTTAAATACTTGCCCATTATTAATTTCATTGTCAATTTATGTATTTAGGCTTATGTAATAATAAATGTCTACATAATAGTACCCTTATTAAAATTGAGTAAAATGTAGTTGCCACTCTGATATGAAAATCTATTAGAAGACTAAAATAATTTTTTAATGTATTTTTCATTCCCTTTTGTTGCATATGATTTAATTCACAAAAAAACACCACCTGATGAATACATGACAATTTAAAT
>NW_004524679.1:7022018-7035713 GCF_000260255.1 Octodon degus
TATTCTTTACTAGTTTTGGCTACAGAACTTAACATGTAGTATGACCTTGGTCTGAAAAGCATGTTTGGTTAGCTCAAAACTCAATCATAAGAAATCATAAGTAGAATTTTCTTTACTGCCCCTTTTCCAGGACTAGGAAATTTATTGCTTCTGAGACAGGTAAGATATGAACAATGGGCCAAATAGCGTCCAGGGTTATCTCATCTCTGTGAAAACTGCTGCCGAAAATCAATGTGATCTCTGATACACTGTCATCTGCGTTCCCACCCTCTGTGTACTATTTGTCTTTTGGTAGAAGTTTAGATCTGTGTGCTGTCTCTATGTGTTTCTCTCGGGCCAGATTATCAGAATGAATCATTGCCTGCGTGCCTCTTATATTTCTATTTATTTTCCTGGTGTTGACTACATCTGATGAAATATGATTCTTTTTGCATTTGATCTGCTCTGCAGCAAGCAACACTTAATTCAGTTGTGTCTATCTCTTTAAAGAAGAGTAATACAATTTTGAAACTTCAATCTACTATACAGCTACATTACAACCATAGACCATGCAACCTGTCTTCATAGTCAATAGTAATCTTTCAACCAATTTAATATTTCTTTCACCTCCAAATGAAAGACTTTTAGCAATTTTAATGTAGTTTTTAATTTTATTTTATGCATAATAAACTTATTGCTTTCTTTTTCAGGAAAATTGCCACCTACATTCTCAATACTGGGGTTACATTTATGTGTAGAGTGAGATATAACAACGAATTTGTTAATTTTAATATATCTGTCCCTGATACAATATTCTTATTCAGGGAAAACACTATATTGTCTCTGACTCAGCAGGAAATGTGTATTAAAAATTGTAGTTCATTTTGTAAAAGTACATCACTTTTTAAAGATTTCTTTATTTATTTACATGGTACATGGTCTTGCTATGTAGCCTGGACAAATTGATCCTTTTGTGTCAGACTCCCCAGTGCTGGCATTATAGGTGTGTGTCACCAAGCCCAGCTTCAGTTGCCAGCAGTTCAATGGCCTGGCATGGCATGCAGAATTGTGGATCGAACCCAGGTCTTTGCATTTGCCAGGCCAGCACTTCAACTGCTGAGCTATCTCCTGACTCAAAATATATCTTCTAAGCTTCAAAAATTCATAGTTTATAATTAAAAATATTCAATTTAAGGATATGAAAACCTTGTAGCTATTAATATTGACAGATTATTGATTTACCCATTTAATGCACTCATAAATTCTACACAAATACACAAATCGAACAAAAAATCATAGTGCTGTTTGACTAGTTTTAAGAGACATGCTTTCAAAACATTAGAGCTACTGATTGAGAAATGTTTACGATTAGATTTTTAAAAATATAACATTTAAAAGAAAGCATGAGGTTGAATATGTTCACAAAACTAATGATATGTGCTGATTCTCTTTGTAATAATTGATTTCTTTCAAGCCAGTCACTGATGAGAGAGAGAAAAACAGAGAGAGAGAGAGAGAGAGAGAGAGAGAGAGAGAGAGAGAGAGAGAGAGATCTTTTGGCAGTTAATTTTAATAACTTATATTTAGTTATTTTTGAATTAATATAACTAAATAACATGGAAATAAAACTTTTTTTAGATAATGTATCATGTATATATGATCAAAATACCATTTTTAAAAAACTTGCTAAAGAACAATTCCTGGTTAGAAATTCAAACATAGATTTGCGTGCTAACAAAAAGTTTTTTAATTGAGTATTTTATGCATTTTACTTTTAAGATTGATGAGCATTCTTATTAATGGGTTTAAATAAGGTGAAACATAAATCTCTGAAATAGTCATTTAGCATTTTTATCCACATTGGCTTTGAAAAATTAAGAAATACAAAGACTATATTATGAACATTTTATTTAAAACAATAGTACATCATTTTTTAATCTTGCTGAAATTTTCTATGATTCTATGTCATGACTGGGCTAGGAGATAGTTGAGAAGCATAAGCCCCTGCCTGGGAAGTGCAAAGTCAAACTCTATGCCATGGCTTCCTGCACAATAAATCTATAGCAAAGCATGATGACTGCAAAATTACTGGGGTTCAATATTCTATGTATTCTGGCTTTTTGTTATTGAAATGTGGAGTGTAACTGTGTCATGAATCTATATTTACAGGATTATATACAAAACAGTTCAATACCTAGACATATATATCTAATTATGTGAAAGATGTTCAGAGCAAAATCCAAGCAAGTTTTTCTTGATTGAATCTCATTACAACATAATTTGCCACAGAAAAGGTTTATGACCATAGAGATACACGTTTTTAAACTTTTCTTACATCATTACTGAAATTAGAGACTACAGTGAGTAGAGTACCTGATGTTTATGATTCACCATAGCTTGAACTCATGTTAAACTATAAATTAGGGGTATCAGTCTGTTTGCTTACATTCCTCAATTTTATTTTTCTTCAGCAGGTTATTTTTATTTTACATAAATAAAAATTACTCCAATTCTTAGTTACAAATTAAATTGTCCTATATAGTATAAACAAGTCATAATAAAGAGTTCCAGTCCTAGTCCAGGCCCATTGAGTGTTTGGGAGAGCTTATGGCTACCCTGCGCCTGAGGGACCTACCGGTCCCAGCACAGGTGCAGCATGGGTGAGACCCTTTTCCACCCGATTGAGAAGCCCCCCACCACACCGCAGCACCTCCCCCACACCGCCCGATGAGTAGGATTTTCTAGAACCTTCCACAAACACACAGATCCAGTCCAGGCCCAGGCCCTGTGTGGGAGAGCTGCCAGCTCTCCTGTGCAGGTGGCACCTACCAGTCCCAGCCGAGGTACAGCATGTGTAAGAACCACATTCTCCCATTTGGTACTCCCCCTCACCACTCTGTAGTAACCACCCTACCCCACCCACTGAGTAGGAATTTCTGTCACATTCCAGGAACTCCAAGATCAAGTCCTAGTCCAGGAAGAGTGAGTGTGTGAGAGAGCTACATCTCCCCCCTACTCCACCTTGTTCCCTCCAGAATCAGCTCAGGCCTGGCATACAGGCCTGGGATGAATTCCTGAAGCTGCATTCCCTGCAGAGAGTGTAGTGGACAGAATCACCCAGCTAGTCCAAGAGCAGAACATCTTGCCAGAGGAGCACAACAGGATCATGCTCAAGGGTAGCAGCAAGAAGGAGCTGAGCACAGCAGCCAGAACCAAGCCAGGCACAGCTGAATAAATACAAAATTTATAGATCTTCACCTTAACTTCAGTAGGTGCTAAGGTTATAACTGCACCAAAGATCTACAACAAAGGTCAGAAGACAGTGCTACAAAAAATGACAACGAGAAAGAGCAAAATGCAATCTCAGAACCCAAGCCCACTCATAACAAGTGCAGAGACACAAACACAGAACAAATTGGGAATCACACAACTGAAAGCAATGAAACAACAGCTTCTGAAATAAAGAAATAGCTGCAGAAAGATATAGAGGAACTCAGATTGGAAATGAAAAAAGAAATCCCTGAATTACTAACATCTGCAGTAAGAATCAAATGCTGAAACATATGGAGGAAACCCAATGCCCACCCAGAACAAGTACAGAGGACACTAGCTCTGCTCAAATGTATGAATTAATTCCATCCATAGTAAATGAGCAACAGCAGAAAGTTATAGAGGAATTCAGAGTGGAATTCATTTCTACTAGCTCACCTCAAATGTACGAATTAATAGCATCAAAAGTAAATAAGAAACAACAGAAACTTATAGCGGAACTCAGAGTGGAACTTTCTGAAATAAGAAAAGAAATCTTGGAACTCATAGCATCTGAAGTAAAGAATCAACTAGAGAAACATAGGGAGGAAACCCAATCTGAAAAAAAAAAAAAAAACACTGCAGTAAAAGAATATATAACTGGTTCTAAAGAAGACATTGATAAAAAATAATAGAGGCTATTAGAAAAATGACAGATTCCTTGAATGAGCAATACAGGAAAGAAATAAAAATAGACCTGTGGAACAATTGAATAGATTTGAAGATTCTGTAACCCCTACGAACACACTCAGTCACCTTATCTTTGACAAAGCGGCCACATGTACTCACTGGAAGAAAGATAGCCTCTTCTACAAATGGTGCTGGAAAAACTGGCTCTCTACATGCTGAAAACTAAAACTTGACCCAGGTCTATCACCATGCACTAAGCTAAAATAAAAATGGATTAAAGATCTAAACATTAAAGCACAGACACTAAATCTCCTGGAACAGGAAGAAAGAGGAACTCTGGAAGACATAGGGGCAGGTAAAGTGTTCAAAAACAAAAATCAAATAGCACTGGAAAGAGTTGAAAGAATTAACAACTGGGAACTGCTCTTAATGGGAAGTTTTTTCACATCAAAAGAAATTACAAGAGGCTGGGGAGATGGTTCAGTAGAATAAGCACTTCTCAGGCAAGTGCAAGGGCCTGAATTCAATCCCTGGTTCCACCAAAAATAAAAAAAAAAAAACAAAAATAAATAAATTACCAACAAAGTGAAAAGACAAACCACAAATTTGTAGAATATAATTACAAATAAGTACTCAGACAAAAGTATGCTCTCTAGAATTTATAAAGAACTAAAAAAACACTACGGCCCCAAAATTTAAAGACCCAGTCCAGAAATGGGCATCTGAGATGAACACACACTTCGCAGAGGATGAAATTAAGGAAGCCAATAAATATATGAAAAAAATGCTCTACATCAGTAGCCATCAGCAAAATACAAATTAAAACAACATTGAGATATCATTTCAACCGGGGAGAAGGGCTATCACAAAGAAAACACTCATCAAAAAATGTTGGAGAGGATGTGCAGAAAATGGAACCTTTCTCCACTGCTGGTGGGAATGTAGACTTGTGCAACTGTTATGGAAATCAGTGTGGAGACTCCTTAGAAATGGTGGACTGGAAATCCCATGTAATCCAGCTATTTCTCTACTGGAAATTTTCCTGGAGGATCTGAAAACATCGTATCATAGTGATATATGTGTGACTATGTTTATAGAAGCACATTTTGTGATACCAAATCTTGGAAACAACCAAGATGCCCATCACCTGAGGAATGGTTGAAAAATATGTGGTATTTTTACACAATGGAGTATTTCTCAGCTATAAAGAATGATAAACTCGAAGCCTTTATATTGAAGTGGATACCACTTGAACATATACTCATAAGTGAAATAAACCAGACACACATAGGTAAATATCATATAGTTTACCTAGTATAAGAACTCAGGAGCAATTAACCACTAAGAAAAATATATGCAGTGTATTATTTGCTGAAACTGTACTTCCGATTGGATTAGAAACTGTCTCATTGCTGTTTATCAATAAAACTTTGAAAAAACAAAAAACAAACAAAAAAAGGGTATACAAATGAAGGACCATTTTGTATCTGTATGTACAAAAATAGGATAGATATACAGCTACTTCCTCTTAATTCAATGAGAAGAAAGATTTGTACTAATAATGCATGGACAGGATATCATGTCTGCATCTTGTAATACAAATAACCACTATGAAGACAAGAATATGCAATGTATTAATTATTGAAACTGTCCCACTGATTGATTTTCAAACTGTCTCACTGCTATTTGTTTCTCAATAAAATTAATAAAAATAAAATTAATAAAAAAATCAAAACAAAACAAAACAAAAAGACCTCAGGAGAAGAAATACAAATAAAAATGTATAATACAAGGAAAAGGAAAGCAGGAACTTGAGTACTAACTAATTAAGAGATGGAAAGGAGAAAAGCTAGGAAACATGGTAGTGACAAGCCATAGAGTTATATGTAGAAAGTGGGCAAGGCAATGATCCTGAGAATCGCCAGATGATTTTTTTTCAATAATTAACACATTGCATACATTCTTCCTAGTGGTTAATTTCTATATAAGATGCAGACATGATATGCTATTTACAAATAAGATTAGAACAATTCCCTCTATTCATTATCCAGAAGATTTTTGTATTTAGTGTTAATTGGAAGGATTCTCACCCTGAAAAACTATATATATAGATACCTGTGAACTAAGCAACTGCACTGAAGATGATAATCTGTCATAATAGATTCATGGTTGGAGTGCCGGTCATTGTGGTCTTCCGAATACGGGCTGCTTGTCATGACATGCCAGTTGCTGCTGCACTGTCTCTCAGGTAGATGATTTTTCAAAAAGAATGGGGTGGTGAATGAAGCCAAGAGACAGGAAATGCAATGTTGTGGGACTGTCCAGCTTCAAGTTTGTATATGGTGAGAATTTTGGACTTATGTGTAAACATAAGAATTATATAATTTGCTATGCCTATTTTTAAAATATATCCTAATTTTAAATGCTTCTTCTTCATATTCTGTAGGGACTTAAAGTTCAACATATCAATACTTGATGAAAAATACCTGCTCCATGTTATGCCTAAGATGTGTGATATTCAGACAAATAGTGGGGTTAAGCTTAACAGCCTAGGTTGTATGGTATCAACAATAAACATCTCTTCTGCAGGGTTAACAATCTAAGTTTGTAGACCAAAATTAGAGCAAAAGGAGTGCTGCAAGGAAAAGCAACATTTTTGCCCTAGCCTTCCAATGTCAATTAAGAGTCAGGACATATAAGAACTTTTACTGTAACATCATGTAACTCGGTAGTGTCTCAAATTTTGATCAAGGAGATTATGGGCCCAAAGAGGAAAGTGATTAATGATGTAGAGTGTGCCTAAGCAGAGTCACATGGAGAGAAATCATTCTCTCATTCTTTCCCAGTGAGCACATTGGCCAAGCAATATCCATGTCTCATCCACATGACTGACACTGACAAAGGTTCTAAAATCTGAGGTACAGGATCTCAGCATAAATCCTGAGAGGATTTCACTGACCTTGTCAGACCCAAAAGCTACAACTCTTGTTGCATAGTTCCTGCTTTGCCTTGGTCTTAATCATCCAGCAGAAAAGTATAAAAATGAAATATAAGAAGTAAAGCCATGGTTTTATGTTGAGCTCTAGGGGATACAGGTCAACAATTTCTGACATTGCCAGTGAAGCTAAAGACACAATACTATTATGGATTACTGGGCTCTTTTAGAATATTTTGCTGAGTTAAGACACCTATAATATTCAAATAACGGAACTTAACAAAAAAAGGGGATACAGATGAGTGTTCATTTTGTATCTGTGTATTCAAAATGGTTAGGATGGATATATAGTTGTAGCTTCTTAATGAGTAGAGGGATTTGTTCTAATAGTGTTTGTAGATAGGATATTGTGTCTGCATTTTGTACAGCAAATAACCACTAGGAAAAGTGTATGCAATGTATTAATTATTGAATCTGTCCTACCAATTTGGTTTGAAAGTATCTCATTGTTATTTGTTTCTCAATAAAATTATCGGGATAAAAGTCATATTAGAAATTATAAGCTCGATTTTTATTTAGATCAACATGCAATTAGGCTTTCCAGAAGAGGAAATTTTTTTGTATGTCTGGCCAAAACAAATATGAAGCATCGCAGTACATAAATTTCTTTATATCTGTTTATCTGAAACTAATTGATAATCTCATTACAGTAATGACAATGAGGGAGAGAATCACACAGAAATAAATGGTGAGGGTAAATAAAATTTTCATTTCTTTTCAAAGATAAATTGTTCTCTCTCAAAAATTTAAATAATACTGAAAAATATCTAAATGCCCAAGGTAATATTTAAGTAAATGTGATATTATTATTCAATGCAATAATATTTGGCAACAAAAATTAAGTACCAATGATACACATAATGGCATTATTAAGACTTACAAACAGGTTCCTATATGAAAAACCTGGATTCAACTTGCTACATATTATTCTATTCATGTAAAATATCCAGAAATAGCAACACTGTAAGACAGAATGTGGAAGAATTACTACCAGGGCCTAGAGATGAGAATGAAGGTGTGTATAAATAATTATGAAAAACCTTTGGAGGAGTATGAGTAAGATACTTTAAAATAAAATCATGGCTATGGTTACACTGTTCTGTACAATTGCTGAAGAAGAAATACAAACTTAAAATCGGTGAAATATTTGTATGTAAATTGAACTTTAATAAAGCTTATGAGAATAATAAATATTGCTAGGTAGGCTTGAAGAGAAAAATATAAAATCTTATTATACTTTGAAGACAGAGATATCATATAATTTGTACATATCCATAAGCACATTTGTCAATTTTATGTATCTTAAATTTGTTTATACAGATTCCATACCTCTTTAGAAATAAATATTGTTGAAACTTGGCGTGGCATCGTGAACTTGTAATCCCAGAGCTAGGGAGGCTGAATACAGGAGGATCACTACAAGTCCTATCTATGCTGTGAGACCTTGAGGACCCTATACTAAATACATTAAAAAAGAGATATAAATATTGTTTCTGTCATTGATTCTGTATTGAATTGTCTATTTTGAGAAGTTGCATACAACTCTAGAATAGGAACTGCTTATTCTGAGTATGTTAGTTTAGTTTTTGGATCAAAATCTTTGATATCTACTAGAAGTAACTTAGTGAAAAGTTTGAATCATTAATTTATAAACATTCTGATGTTAACTTTGTTTTTTCAGAGGAGATACCAGTTCAAATACCAATGATGAAGTCACCCTCGGACAAGATCCAACTGGTTCCTGGGCAGGCATTACCCACCGGATTCCCTGGACCATTCATTTTTGCTGATAGTTTATCTTCCGTGGAAACTCTGTTGACCAACATTCAGGTCAACAATATTTCTATAAACAAAACAAATGTAATACAAGACATAAGCACCTATATAAATTATTTAATAATTGAGAAATTAAAACAGGTAAGATGAACTGCATATCATTTACTGTACTTTGACAGGGTCTGCTGAAAGTGGCTTTGGATAATGCTCGCATCCAGGAGAAGCAGATTCAGCAAGAAAAGAAGGAACTGAGAATGGAGCTTTATAAAGAGAAGGAAATTCGAGAAAATCTTGAAAAGCAACTTGCAGTTGAACTTCAAAACAGAAGTAAGTTTAACAACTTTAGTTGCAGATTGAACATTATACAGGTTTTATATTATTGGTAAAAGAAATATTAATAGGAATAGTTCAGAATTAAAGAAAATAAGTGACAAGTTACACACAAAATACTGTGTACTACCCACAAAGTAAGAATTTATATATATATATATATATATATATATTTTCTAAAAGCATTAAATAACACTTTATTTATATTGCACTTTGTTGAAATTTCAGAAATATAAGTATTTATACTTATATTTCATAAAACACACCTAGATAAAGATGGTAGTGCAGCTCATCGTATGTGAAATTCTTACTCTTTTTCCTGTGCACTGCCAGATTCTGGGAAGATAAAGTGAATAAAACTCAGTAGCTGTCTTTTAGGCACTTACATTTAGATGATTAGAAAAAATACAGTTAAATTCAAAACGAAGTGCCAAGAACAGTTACACAGAGCCTGTATATTTATATACAGAGAATTGTTTAACTTAGCTTATGGTGGTGAAAAAATAGAGGAATACCTTCTGATGCTGATACTTTGATCTGAGACGTAAAGGATCAATAGGCACTGAAACCAGACATGGTGGTGAACACCTGTAATCCCGGAAGTGGGGAGGCTGATACAGGGGGATCATTACGAGTCTGAGCTGTGCAGCAAGACAGTGTACAAAATAAATAAATAAATCTTCAAAAATATATCAATAGGTTAAAACAGAATACTCAAGTATCAGAGTAATTTGACCATCCTAGGCATAGAGACCAAACAGGGGAGTCATGTATAAGAGTACATTGTATTTGTATCCTCTAGGAAATTGGAAGAAGTAGAAGATGAGTAAGCATAGGATGTAGTATGATTTCAATTGATCACTCTAAAATTAGGCAATAATTGGAGGAGTATAAAAGTAGATGCAAGGAAATTTCCTAATAGTAGACAACTTCTGTCTTCCAATCAGGGACAAGGAAGACTAATTAAAGAAGAGAAAGCATAAATGAAAATAAAAGCTACAGAGAAGAAGTACTATATTGTTCACAAATAGAATTATTTTTTCAATTCCCTGGTGGGGGTACTTGATTATTTACACTAAAATATAAATAAAACTATTTTATATCAAAACCACAGTAATTTCAAAACATTAAAATTCTCACATCTTCCCTATATGTACCATAAAATATTAAACAGCAACAACAGAAAATGCAATAGTTAATTTCAGCTTCTTTTCTTTGCCTGTTTACCCTTCTATGTAAGGATCACAAAGCCATAAACAAGAGTACAAGAGTGGGAAGGAGAGGCAAAGAAACAGAGAGAAAATATAAGTAAACAATCTGGATAACACTGAGAACAAGTAAAGGTGATTTTAGTTGAGTAAAATCTATTACATTAACTATTTTAATTCATAGTATTAAAATATTAGCATAGTATATTGTACTCTGAAATGTGTTTCAAGTGACAAAAAATACTATGTGTATTTTCTTTAAGGCCTAAAACTCTGCTTCAATTAAAAATGGAATTTCAATCACTGCATTTAAACAAAAATAAATGCTTTCCTTAAAGTACCAAATTTCTTAAATACTAAAGGCTAAATTGTCATTTTGAAGTTTGAAAACTTTAATATATGTCTGATATTTGCTTTGAAAGTATCATATCATAATTAAAGTCAGGATTTATATCTTATATAAGGGGTATTTTTATTTGAAAAATCCCATATCATATTATAGAGATCCTTAAATTGACATAAAAATACAGTACACATAGTACCATTACTTTCACACTATTAAGGATTTATTCATCTTCATTTGTGTTTAGTAATATTTCATAAGTCTTTTTTGTCTGTACTTTAAATTATCAAATCTAATGACCTCTAAAATATCCTAGATATGGTGAATATAATATTGCATCTGTTTTGAAATATATGGGTCCATAATTTGTATTTCATAAATATAATTGTTACAAAAATTATGACATCACTACTAGGTTATCATTATTATTCTTAGTACCATTATTAGTAGTAGTCATTATTATAACTAAAATTATAATCAATACTACCCCTACTCTAAGCTAATGCCGAACAATTATCTAGCACTTTGAATTTCCTGACTCACATAATTATAGAGAAGTATGCTATTATCCTCCACTGAGTTAGAGCAATTATCTACTTCATCCCTATGAATGACAGTAACCTCTCTACTATGATAGCTGAATTAGTTAACTACTTAAACTCCATTCTAATCCTTTCATTATTTCATACTCAGCATACTGGACATTTTATGAAAACGAATAATCTAAGATCACATAATGGAAGAAACAGGGGAGGCAGAAAGTTGATATTATGTTTATAAATTAACATCTCTCTACAGATGTAGTAGGAAACATATACATGTATATTAATAATCTATAAAAGTATGGATCACTATGCATAAAATTATACAAAATGAATCCCCACTGACTTTTTTGTTTCAGTCAAAGAAAATAAAGCTTGCTGGACAGAGGGCTAGACATCTGTAATCCAGGAATTCTGTGAGACTGAGGAAGGAAGAGTGTGAATTAAAGCCCTTACTGTCACCTTATTAACTCAATGTTATTATTATTATTTTTTTGGTGTGAAAAGGAGTTTTATTTTTTATTTTTTTATTATTATTTTTTGACAACTCATACTGAATTTTACTTAAAAGTAATATGAATTTCACAGTATTTGTTGTAATACATGGGATTGTCTTACAGCCAGGTATTCATATTACCAGATATTGGAAGAAGAAAAAACTGGAGCAATATATAAGAAATTAAGAAAAGAAAAAGTACAAACAATTGAGAAAAAGGAGATGAAGCTAATTAGAGCTTTGACTGCTTCTTTCTATTTCCATTGTTTTCCTTTTTTAAAATTTATTTACTTATTTATTTTTTATCCTGTCAGAGGTGAATATTCTATTGGCATCTAAATACTATAAGTGTTTGAATTCAACTGAATATCTAATACTGTCTAGCAGTCTATAATATTAGTGGGTTATCCTCAGAAGTTATTGACTTGAACCTTTTACAGCTCATCGTATTAATATGGATTTACTTTATATACCTCATTTTTATATTTTTCTACTGGATGGTCAAGACCAAGATATAGCAAGACCTATATACTCAGAATTGTAACTTTTGTATCTGATAAGGTCAGCCAAGTACTCTCAGGATTTATCCTGTAGCCCTGTACCACCTTTTGTACATTCTTTTGTCAGTGTCTGACCTGAGGATGAGTCACGGCCATTGCTTGACCAATTTGCTCTCTGTGAAAGCTTGATAAAATGTTTTTTCTCTCCATGTGATTCTCCCCAGGCTCATTTTAAATCCTCAAACACATTTCTCTGTGGCTCCATAATCTTCCTGATCAGAAAGTTTGGAGCACAACTGAGTTACATGTTGTTATAGTACAGGTTCTCCTATGTCCCGAGTCTTCACTCACCTTGAAAGGCTAGGGCCAAAATGTTGGCTAATCATGTAGCCCTTCCTTTTCTCCAAATTTTGATCTGCTAACTTAGGTTGTTAACCCTCCAGAAGAGAAGCTAATTATTAACCTGCAATATATGCAGTAAGCTTTATCCTATCTGTAGAAATATCAAACATTTTGGCATATCATGGAACAGGAATTTTCCATCAAATATTGATATGTTGAACTTTAAGTCCTTACGGAATATGAAGGAAAAATAATTATATAAAAGTAGAAATAAGCGTTTACATATTTTAAAAGAAATTTAGAAACCTAGTCATATCCAGAATTGTAAGTCCTTATATTAGGGAGATAATATGATATTTACAGATGTGGGTCTGGTTTATTTCACTAATAAGTATATCTTCAAGGGGCATCCACTTAAATATGAAGGCTTCAAGTTTATCATTCTTTATAGCTGAGTAGTACTCCATTATATAAAAGTACCACATCTTTTTCATCCATTCCACATGTGACGGGCATTTTGCTTGTTTCCAAGTTCTGGCTATTACAAATTGTGCTGCTAAAAACATAGGTCAACATATATCACTATGATATGACCCTTTCAGGTCCTCCGGGAAAATTCCCAGTAGGGGGATAGCAAGCTTGAATGGAATATCCAGTCCTAGTTTTCTAAGGAGTTTCCTCACTGATTTCCATAATGGTTGCACCAGTCTACATTCCCACCAACAGTGGAGAAGGGTTCCCCTTTCCCCACAGCCTCTCCAACATTTGTTGTTGCTTGATTTCTTTACATTAGCCAATCTTTCTGGGGTGAGAGGATATCTCAGCATTGTTTTAATTTGCATTTCACGGATGGCTAGTGATGTGGAGAATTTTTTCATATATTTATTCGCTTCTTTAATTTCGTTCTCTGAGAAGTGTGTGTTCATCTCAGATGCCCATTTCTGGATTGGGTCTTTAAATTTAGGGGCCCTAATGTTCTTTAGTTCTTTATATATTCTTCAGAGCAGACCTTTGTCTAAGTGCTTATTAGTTAAGACGTTTTTGAAGTTTGTGGGTTGTCTTTTCACTCTGTTGATAATTTCTTTTGATTTGAAAAAAAACTTCTTAATAAGTGATGGTCCCAGTTTTTAATTCTTTCAACTGTTTCCCATTCGATTTGGTTTCTGTTCATGAAATCTTTGCCTACCCCTATGTCTTCAAGAGATCCTCCTACTTTCTCTTCTAGGAGATTTAGTGTTTCTGATT
>NW_004524679.1:7051561-7058244 GCF_000260255.1 Octodon degus
GCCTGGGCTGGGACTGGTCCTGCCGGCGCAGTGTAGCAGGAAACTCTCCGCACACTCACCGGACCTGGGCTAGGACTTCCAGCACCATTTGTTAAAGAGACTCTCTTTCTTCCAGTAAGTGTGCTTGGCCCCGTTATAAAAGATCAGGTGGCTGAGTGCATTCCTAGAGGCCTCTGCATCTACTCATCTATTCCATTGATCTTCAGGTCTATTTTGTTGCCAATACCATGCTGATTTTATTACAGTAGTTTTGTAGTATAATTTCAAGTCAGGGATTGTAATGCCTTCTGCTTTATCTTTGTTGGCCAGGATTGCCTTTGTTATTCTAGGTCTTTTTTGATTCCAGATAAATTTTAGGCACATTTTCTCTAGGTCTGGGAGGTATGTTGGTGGTAGTCTCATAGGAATAGCATTAAATCTATACAACTATTTTGGGAGTATGGCCATCTTCACAATGTTGGTTCTTCCTATCCAGGAGCAGGGAATATCTTTCCACTTTCTGAAATCTTCTGCGATCTCTTTTTTCAAAGTACTGTAATTTTCCATGAAAAGATCTTTGATTTCTTTAGTTAGATGAATTCCTAGATATTTCATTTTCCTCGCTGATATTGTAATAGGTATTGTCTCTCTAATTTTCCTCTCAGTGTGTTTTTTATCTGTGTAGAGGAATGCTATTGACTTTTGGGTATTGATTTTATATCCTACCATGCTACTGAATTTGTCTATTAATTCTAGTAGTTTCTTAGTGGAGTTTTTGGGTCTTCCAAACAAAGTATCATGTCATCTGCAAATAATGATAGTTTCTCTTCTTTACCTATTCTTACTCCTTTTATTTCTCCCTCTTGTCTAATGGCTGTAGCTAATGATTCCAGAACTATACTGAAGAGGAGGGGTGATAGAGGACATCCTTGTCTTATACCTAATTTGAGAGTAAAGGATTTCAGTTTTTCCCCATTGAGAATTATATTAGCTGTTGGGTTGTTATAGATGGCTTTTACCAGATTAATATAGAGGCCTTCTATTCCAATTTTCTGTAGGACTTTGAACATGTATGAGTGCTGGACTTTGTCAAAAGCCTTTTCTTCATCAATTGAAATGATCATGTGGTTTTTAATTTTCACTCTGTTGATATGGTATATTACATTTATAGATTTTCGAATATTGAAACATACTTGCATCCCTGGGATGAATCCTACCTGGTCATGGTGTATGATCTTCTTGATGATTTGCTGTATTCTGTTTGCTAGGATTTCATTGAGGATTTTTGCTTCTATGTTCATGAGGGAGATTGGCCTGTACTTCTCTTTCTTAATTGCTTCTTTCCCTGGTTTTGGTATCAGCATAATACTTGCCTCCAGGAATGATTTTGGTAGAACTCTTTCCTTTTCAATTTCACTGAATAGTTTGAGGAGTGTAAGGATTATATCTTCTATGAATTTCTTGTAGAATTCAGCTGTGAATCCATCAGGACCTGGACTTTTCTTTGTTGGCAGGCTCTTTATTACATTCTGTATTTCAATGACTGTTATTGGCTTATTGAGAGTTGTTGTGTCTTCTTGATTCAGTTTTGGTAATTGGTACCTATCTAGATATCTGTCCACTTCATCTGTGGCTTCTATTCTGTGAGCATAAAGATTCTCAAATTAGCTATTTATAATCTTCCGAATTTCTATTGGGTCTGTAGTAGATATACCCTTTTCATTCTTAATTGCTTGTATTTGAATTTTTTCTTTCCTCTGTTTGATGAGGTTGACTAGGGGCTTATCAATTTTATTTAATCTTTCAAAGAACCAGCTTTTTGATTTGTTCATGCTTTGAACTGTTTTCTTCATCTCAATTGAATTAATTTCTGTTCTTATCTTTATGATTTCTTCTTGTCTTTGGGCTCTGGGTTTGGTTTGCTCTTCCTTTTCTAAATGTCGAAGGTGCAGAATTAAGGTGTTGATTTGTTCCCGTTCTGTTTTCCTAATATGTGAGTTCACAGCTATGAATTTCCCTCTGAGAACTGCTTTCATCGCATCCCATAAATTACGATAAGTTGTGCTTGAATTTTCATTGAATTGTAGATATTGTTGAATTTCTTGTTTAATTTTATCTGTAACCCATTGATTGCTGAGTAGGGTGTTATTTAATTTCCATGTATTTGCCGGGTTTTTCTGGCTTCTTTTGCTATTTATTTCCAGTTTCATTGCATTGCGATCAGATAATATGCATGGAATAATTTCTGTTTTCTTGCATATACTTAAGCATGACCTGTGTACTAGAATGTGATCTATTTTAGGAAATGATCCATGTGCAGCTGAAAAAAATGTGTATTCCACTGTGGTTGGGTGGACCACTCTGTGTGTGTCTAAGAAGTATATTTGATTCAAGATCTGGTTCAGTTGTGCTACTTCTTTGCTAATTTTTTGTCTGGTTGATCTATCTCTTTGGGATAAGGGGGTGTTAAGGTCTGCTGTTAGGATTGTTGTATTGGATATTAGATTTTTCATGTCTATTAAAGTTTGTCTTATATAGTTGGGTGCTCCTGTGATTGGTGCATACATATTTATGATTGTTATTTCTTCCTCTTGAAATTTTCCTCTAACTAGTATATAGTGGCCTCCTTTATTTCGTTTGATCATTCTTGGTTTGAAGTTGAGACTGTCTGAGAATAGGATTGCTACCTCTGCTTTTTTCTGAAATGCTGAGGCATGTAGTATTTTTTTTCCATCCTTTGACTTTCAGCCTGTGAGTTTCTTTATGGGTTAAATGCGTTTCTTGTATGCAACATATTCCTGGGTTTTGTTTCCTAATCCACTGTGCCAATCTATTTCTCCTAATTGGTGAATTGAGTCCATTTACATTGATGGTTATTATTGAGATGTGTTGACTAATGTTTGACATGTTATTTGAATGCTGTTTTTAAACTGTTTTTTCTCCTGTGTTTAATTGTTTGTCCTGTTTAATGGGTTTCTTCCGTTCTCGTTGGTGGAGGTATGATCATTTTGGTCCTTCTCTAGAACATCTCAATGTTATTTTGACTCAAAATTTAAAATTCAAGATGAATTAGACAAAACACTGTGACTGGAACTCTTTATGAAAGTTTAGGGTGACTCCCCAAGATGAAAGAAAGAAAAAAAGAAAGCAAGCAAGCAAGCAAGCAAGCAAGCAAGCAAGCAAGAAAGACAAAATTAATACAAAAGGAAAGAAGGAACAAAGAAAATGAATGCTCCACAGGAAAAAAAAAAACATAAATTTTACCTGGTTCTCTTTTTGTTAATAGCAAGAATGTTTCTTGAATTCATCTCACAGATAAATACACAGTGATATACAGTAATGTGCTTCACAGATTAAACGTTTAAAATCATAAAAGAGAGGATCACCTGTTTTGACCCTTCAACAAATTCTGTCCCTAAGCACTGTAATAACTACTTACGTAGTTATGGGAACTTTGGTAAATTTTTTGATTGATCAGAAACACAAAATAGAAGTAATAGTTTTCTTTGCTTGTTGTTGTAAGAGTTAAATGTGCTATATTCTCAGCAAACTACTTACTACATGGTGGGTTCTAAAGAAATTCTAATTATTAATTATATAGTTTTAAAATAGTAATTTGTAGCTTCATTTAACATATATGAATAAATTGAATTTCAACTGACACAACATATAGAATATTTTGGATTCTCAATCTTATTGAAAGTGTTTTTTTTCCTTATCAAAGACATTGTTGTCTTTGTCGAGGACAGCAATGTGTAATACAAAAACCATGGTTGAATTCCTGTCATCTTGTTCTTCTAAATGTGTATCATTTCTAATGTCATATAAATTATTATTATAGTCTCCATAAAACGTATTTTTTAACTTAAAAAAAGAAAAAAAATTAAAGTTTCTGGAAAGCTAGCATTAAAAATCAATTATCTGAACAATTTACAAAACTATTTCTGTTATTCTGAGCAACAGATTCTTTTTTTTTTGTGAAGAAGATTTTTTTGCAGTATCAGGGATTAAACTCAGGACCTTATGCTTGCCAGACAAGCACTAATTCTACTGAGTTATCTCTCTTTGAAAAACTTTTTCTTATATTTAACGAACTATCAAGTTTTTAAAGTAATTTTATTAAGAAGCAAATAGCAATGAGAGTTTCAAAACTGATTACTAGGACAGTCTCAATAATTAATATATTGCATATTGTTTTCTTAGTGGTTACACATTGTGCAAGATACAGAGATGATATCCTGTCCACAAACATTATTAGAACAAATCTTTCTAATCACTGAATTAAGAGAATGTAGCTGTATATCTATCATAACTATTTTGAATATACAGATACAAAATAGTTGTTCATTTATATCCCCTTTTTGTGTTTAGTTTTGTCACAGAAGGGTATTTCATTGTCATTGAAATATTATAGGTGCATGAATTCAGCAAAATATTTCAATATAGTCCAGTAGTCCATAACAGTAGTGGGGTTTCCATAAGAATGGCAATGTCAGAAGTTGATGACTTGAGCCTTTTACAGCTCAGCATATTAATATGGCTTTAGTTTTTATATTTTGTTTTTATACTTTTCTGCTGGATGGTTAAGACCAAGATAAAGCAAGATCCATATAACAAGAAATGTAGCTTCTGTATCTGATAAGGTCAGTAAAATCCCCTCAGGATTTATCTGGAAACCCTGTACCTCAGATTGTAGATCCTTTGTCAATGTCAGTCATGTGGTTGAGTCATGGCCATTGCTTGGCCAATTTGCTCTCTGTGAAAGCCTGAGAGAATGTTTTCTCTCCATATGACTCTCCTTAGGCACACTCTACATCATTGATCATTTTCCTTTGTGGCCCCATAATCTCCTTGATCAGAAAATTTGGGATATAACTAAGTTACATTATGTTATAGTACAGGTTCTCTTATGTCCTGAGTCTACTAACAATAAAAATAGATAATCTAGCAACTATTGTTAATTAGCTCTTATTTTAAAAATCTGTAACACATGTATTGATTTATGTTGCCCTGTTTCTGTCTTTCTTTCTGCTATTTGTTTTGGCTTATTTACTCTTCAAAATAAAATTGAAAAATAAAGACACTGTTTCCAATAACCTCAATACGTATAGAATTATGAAGTAGATAATTTATTTATAGTGTGTTTCAGTGATACTATGAATACAATTAAAATGATTTTATCTTCTTAGCAATCCTTCATCAAAAATCACAGAAACCATATTTTTTTCACTGTCTTTTACTCCAGAAGTGTGTGATTTCCTTACTTTTCCTAATTTTTATTGAAGTTCCACAGCAATTTACTTGAGTAACCGACTCTCCTCAAGTGGTGGAAAAGATACTGTATTATAAAGTGGATATAATAGATTCAAATTAGCAACATGTTTATTTCATTTAAATTACTTAAGCCCAGGTAAATTGCTCAGCGAGTTAAAACCCCTGCTTAGTCAGAAGCAGGGGCCAGTAGTTAGATCCAGGGCCTACAGTGTGGGTCCCACCCCCAGGGCACACTGAGATGGATATTGAGATTAGGTATGGTGGCATGTGCCTGTAATCCCAGCACTAGAGAGGCTGTAAACAGGAGGATCACAAGGAGTCGAATCTATGCAGTGAGACGCTATACATCCTGTCCTAAATACTTTTTTTTTTGCACTTAACCAGGGATTGAACTCAGATCCCTGCGTTTACCAGTCAAGTGCTTATCCTACTGAGCCATCTCCCCGGCCCCAAAAAATGTTTTAAAGTATTAAAAATTTATATTAATATATATAACATTTTAATGAAGGGCCCACCAAATAGCTCAGTGGATTAAAACACCTGCAAGTAGGCTTAGGGGCCAGGGTTTCCCCGGACCTGCTGTACTGGCTCCGTCTCCAGGATGCACTGAGAGGGCAATTGAGACTGAGCATGGCGCAGGAAACTGTAATCCCAGCTCAGGCTGTAAATAGGTGGATTACTATGAGTCTGATCTAGTAGTGAGACCCTGAACACCCTATATACCCTTCCCTAAAATAAAAAAGTAACAATAATAATTTTTAAAATACCATGTAATTATTTTGGTTAATATTCTGTAGGTACTTTTCAGCTGCCATAACATCAATATATTAATTTTCAAAAACTTGGCTTAGGAGAAAGCTCCATCTACTTAAAACTTTTCTAGGAACCAATAAATTTCTGAAACATTAATCCTATTTGAAAATCTGTCATGAATTTAAGATTCCAGAGTTTTTTGGAAGGATTTCAGCCATTAAAGTTTCTTATCCTGGTGCAAAATAGTGAAAGTTGTCGTATAGCTATTCTTTAGCTCTTTCCCTTTTCTTTTTATGAGAGAAACACAGTTGTGGTTGCATGTTCATTACTTGATTATATAATGAAATTTAAAAATTATTCTCTTTCAGTGTAAATGTGTTGTGTGTATGGAGAGAGAGAGGACATATTATTTTAAAACGTAGATATTTGTCTTTGAAACTGGTAACATTTCAGGAAAACAAATATTTGCTACTTTTAAAGACCATGTTATGTAACCCAACTGACATTTTCAGGTTACACTTTTGTATTTTTAAAATATAAAAAGCAATAAACCAATCAATAATAGCAATTTCTTTTCTTTCTTTCTTTCTTTCTTTCTTTCTTTCTTTCTTTCTTTCTTTCTTTCTTTCTTCTTCTTCTTCTTCTTCTTCTTCTTCTTCTTCTTCTTCTTCTTCTTC
>NW_004524679.1:7058344-7065103 GCF_000260255.1 Octodon degus
CCAAGTTCTGAACATGAAGAGTTGCCAGTGGTATTGAGCATACCTTCTACCCAGATCTTGGTTTCTTTCTTTCTTTCTTTCTTTCTTTCTTTCTTTCTTTCTTTCTTTCTTCTTCTTCTTCTTCTTCTTCTTCTTCTTCTTCTTCTTCTTCTTCTTTTCTCTTTCTTTCTTTCTTTCTTTCTTTCTTTCTTTCTTTCTTTCTTGTATTTTAGGGAAGGGTCAACAGGGTGTTCAGGTCTCACTACTAGATAAGACTTGTAGTGATATGCCTGTTAACAGGCTCCCAAGAGCTGAGATTACAGGCAAGTGTCACCACGCCCAGTCTAATAATAACAATTTCTTTCTTAAAATAATTTTAAAATATCTAACACTGTCCTTAAGTACATGCGAGTGAAAGTAGAAGACAAATGTTACCATAATTGTAAAAATATAAATGTTGGTTGTTTGATTAATCCAGAGTGAGCAAAATATTTACTTGCATGAGCCAACTAATAATTATCATCAAAAGACTTCATCATACACTATCGGCATACTTATATCTCTATCAGATTTCATAGTTATTTCTATGATTTATAATTCATCAATAGTACAAAACCTAGAGCCGGCTAAATAGCTCAGCTGATTGAAGTGCCTGCAAGCAGGCTCAGGGGCCAGGGTTTCATCCCCAGGCCTGCCATGCCAGCCCCAGCCCTGGGGGCAAACTGAGAGGGGCAATTGAGACTGGGCACGGTGGCTCGCTTGTAATCCCAGCACTTGGGGGGCTGTAAACAGGTGGATGACTTTGAATTCGATTTAGTAGTGAGACCCTGAACACCATGTAGACACTTCCCTAAAAATAAAAAAAAAAAAGTAAAAAACCTATTATACTGAGTAAGCCTTGGAAACCTACTTTTCCACATTTCAGCTACCATACAAAAGCGACTAAAGAAGGAAAAGAAAGCCAAGAGAAAACTCCAGGAAGCTTTGGAATTTGAATCGAAGCGCAGGGAGCAAGCGGAGCAGGCCCTTCAGCAAACTGCTGCTAGCGACAGTACCCTGCCCATGCTGAAAGGTAATGTCTGATTGGAACGTTCCCCATAAAGGTAAACAAAGCAAATCATGAATTAACTTGGACAAAAGAGACAGAAAGATAGAAAGAGAGACATGGAAGAAAGACAGAAGGAAGAAGGAAGGAGGGAGGGAGGAGAGGAAAGAAGGAAGGAAGGAAGGAAGGAAGGAAGGAAGGAAGGAAGGAAGGAAGGAAGGAAGGAAGGAAGGAGGAAGGGAGGGAAGGGAGGGAGGAAGGAAGGAAGAAGGGAGGGAGCGAAGGTAAGAAGGAAGGGAGGGAGGAAGGGAGGGAGGGAGGAAGGTAGGGAGGGAGAGAGGGAACGGAGGATGGAAGGGAGGAAGGAAGGATTTGGGGATGGAAGATTGATATCTCCACTACCACTGAAATGTAAGATCTTTAGGTCTATTAAAGCTAGGCAAGCTAATGTTTATGGCGTTTGGTTCTGGTTAGTTACAGGATGCCGATAACCTTTAATACAGGCTGCATCAGTGTTGAGATCCTTAGGAACATCTGGTTGAAAAAGAATATTTTAAGTAAATTTCTGGAGATTCTTTGCTAAAATGTGCTTAAACAATGAAATTTCTTAATTCTAAACATTCTTATTTCCTTTCTAATTCTGAAACCACTTAATATTGTCAATGGCAATTCAATATCAACTGTTCAAATAAATATATCCGTAAAAACACACAGAATCTTTTTAAAATTTATTTCATTAACACATGTTTGCAACACATAAATTTTACGTCCATCTTAGATAATGAGTACATGTATGAAACACATATTGATTCCTTTTTGTTCCCCTTCACATCCTCATTTATATCTTTCTCCATCTGTACATCCCTGCTTCCTATTATAATAATAGTAATTATTGTTGTTATTCTGCTTCATATTTATGACATAATGTTTACATTCTATTATAGCAATTTGGCACCTGTACGTGACACATTTTAAGTCTTTTGACTTCTCCTCAACCCACTCTCAGTCTCTTAGACCCTTTCCCATTTGCAAAAGGTGTCTTTTTCTCCATTTCCTTCTATAAAGATCTTATTTTTTCTTTATTTTTACTTTGATTTATTCAAATAAGAGGTACCATATGATATTTAAGCTTGTGCAACAGACTTATTTTACTTAACATTATATTTTCCAGATGTGTACATTTCTGTACAAATATCTCAAATATGTCTTACATTGTGTATGGACACCACGTTTTCTTTATTCATTTGTCTGTTGATGGACACACAGGCTGCTTAGCAGAACTGACTATTATAAATTATGGCACTGTAAACATTGGTATACATGTATTGCTGCAATACAATGTCTTTAACTCTTTTGGGATGATACCTAAAAGGGGAATAGCTGGATCAAATGGAAATTCTCATGTTAGTTCTTTAAGCAATTTCCATACTGATTTCAACAAAGTTTTTTTATATCATGTTTTCTAGGTTTTGCAACTTATTTGAAAGGTGAAATAGTAAAATGTTTGCTCTTAGAATCAATATTGCATAAAGATCACAAATATAACATGCATTTTGGTCTTAATTGAGCTTACAGTACAGATAATATCTATCACATCTTACAATGAGGAAATATACCATAAGGATGAAACACTTCTACTGAAGCAATTTAATGCTGATCATGTTCTTTTTCTACAGATAGGACATGTTAACCTTATAATTTTAGAAGACACTAACATGTTAATTTCCTAGAACTAAAGTCAGAGGTCCAGCACTATAAAGACCAATGTTTTGACTTACTGTACTTTTCCTTTAAACAGAATCAGATTTCTTAATCTTAAATATCAATTCTTTCAGATAATGGAATTCCAGATATGGAAATAGAAAACAATGGAACTCTCAATGATAGTGCTGCTATGCAAGGTATGGTTAATAGCATACCTTTTCCTACAAATACTAGGAATGTTACTCCTATGGTAGAATAATGATGATCTCCTTTTATGGTATTATTCATATAAATAGATTTAAAAAATTAATTCTTCTTTCTCTGTGACATAGAAAACACTTTGAAATGTTTTTACTAGAAAAAATATTATAGAGTTAATTGAACTTTGGTAACCCAGTGAATATAGAGATACATAAGAAGCCAAAATTTCAATATACATTGTGAAAAATTCTCTTGCACATTTAGCAGTTATGAGGATATGCATTCATATTTAGTCACATATTCTAAAAATATACAAATGCAAATGAAACATTGCTTTCAGAAACACCACATGCACTTTTTAAACCACTATTTTACTGTTCATACGTTATAATAAACTATCAATATTTTAAAACTATTCTGGCCAATCACGGTGGTCCATGCCTGTAATGTCTATGCTAGAGAGGCAGAGGCATTAGGATTTCCATGAGTTTCACACCAGCCTGGGCTACAAAGCAAGTTTAAATCCACCCTGAAGCCTAGGGAGATACCTCTGTGCCTTAAGCTCCTGCCTGGAAAGCATAAAATCCTGAGATTGATCCCTAATACCAAAAAACAAAACAAAACAAAAATAAAGCCAGCCTGAAATACAAAGTGGCACTGTGACTGAAAAATAAAGTATTCCAGGGGCAATATTCTTATAAACATTTAAATGTTGACACTGATTTTAGAAACAACTTAAACATGAAAATAAGAGCATAAAATAATTTATAATATACATGATTGCTACAAATGTTAGATTCTTTAAAATATTTAACAAATATAGGTGCTGGGGAGATACTTCAGTAGAATAAGTGCTTGCCTGGCAAGCACAATGACCTGAGTTCAATCCCTGTTTCTACCAAAAAAATAAAAATATAAAAATAAAAATATTCAATAGTAAAAAAAAAAAACAGGTGAAGTGTATCGGTATAGAGTCGTTTTTTCCATAATTTTATTGATAAACAAATAGCAATGAGACAGTTTCATATTAAATTGTTAGGACAGTTTCAATAGTTAACACATTGCATACATTCTTCCTAGTGGTTAATTGCTGTACAAGATGCAGACATGTTATCCTATTTACAAACACCATTAGAACAAATCCCTCTATTCATTAAGAGAATGTAACTATATATCTATCTTAACCACTTTGAATACACAGATACAAAATGGACATTCATCTGCATACCCTTTTTTTGTTAAGTTCCATTATTCGAATGTTATAGGTGTGTAAACTCAGCAAAATATTCTAAAAGAATCCAGTGGCCCATAATACTCTTGGGTCTTCCGCTAGTATAGTCTTAATAGAGTTCAAAAACTCTTAAAGAATTGAATTTGACCATTGAAAACTTTTAAATTTAATACGAATGCAGAATTCCAGCCCTTTACATCTTCATTTAGATTCTATTTATTTTTATATTTATTTTAAAATAAAGCCTCACTGCAATAAAAGATCATTTCTACAAGAAAATTATTTCTTTTGCCTGATATTTGAGGTTGAGCTTTGTAAAACAAAGGCAACCATCAATCTGTTGCTTGCTAGAGGTTTAATAATTTGGTACTGTAAGATGACTAGATCTTTGTGAAGGAAACAGAACTAGGTGTGACCAAAAGATATATTTGGATTTATTTTCAGGTCACCATTTTATGTAACTGCTTCAGGAAATTTGTAAAGTCCTATTTGCTTAGTTCTGAAAGCTTGTACAAAGCTGTGAGTGTTAGAGCTCATGGACTTTCTGATAATGCCTGATTGTACTATAGATGGATAGAAATAACTGATGTATGAACTGTGTTAAATGTAAAAATATTAACACTCATTCAATTAAACATTTCCTATTTCTTAACCTCTTTTTGATTTTGTCCCTCAATTTAATGGTTATGTCTATGTGAACATAGCTAATATGAATAGACTTCAATCTTTACTGAAATAATTCACCAAAGCTAAATTCATACAGAAAGTTCCATTAGTTGTAAGCTTGACATTTGAGGTTGGCCACATGTAGTAGGACTATGGTGAGGTTGAATAATCTGAAGCATTTATTTATTCCTTTCTAAAGTAATGACATATAATCATGAACACGGTCTCTAAAGAGCATTGAGCATGATTGCACCACTATTCTGAGTGGTATATTAGGCTAACTTTAGGACTGGAGGAAACAAATCAGGTACGTTTTCATTAGTTCTTACCTTTATTATGTTTAACCTTGTACCTCTATCCACTTCTATGCTATTTGTTTAATTTATATGATTTATTTAAATCACAGTATTAGGAGTAACATCTTTCCAATCTCTGACATAAATTTTTTTTTGTCAGAGAAAACTTTTGTACTGGGGTCAAGGTTTCAATCCCCAGGCCTGCCCCTTAGGCCCCACCCCGGGGTACGCTGAGATGGCAATTCAGACTGGGCATGGTGGCACATACCTGTAATCCCAACTCGTGGGAGGCTGAAAACAGGAGAATCACTATGAGTCCGATTTAGTAGTGAGACCCTGAACACCCTGTAGACCCTTCAAAAAAAAACACAGAAAAAAAAGTAAACTTTTCAACTTTCCTAAAGTTATTTCATTTTCTTAAAAGACAAGTTTTCTTTAGTGGATAATCTTGTTGATATATGAAAAAGTAGATTCACTTTTAATTTAGCTCCAAATTTTAAATTTAGTAAGTATGAAATCAATAGCATTTTCATATTAACTTGTACTTAGGAAAGGACACATTTAATTTTTTGTCTCCTATGAGCACTTTTTAGTAAGTTCTATATTTTGTTGAATAAGGATAATACAATATGATACAGCTTTAAAGCAACTAATGAGAAACTTTAAAACAAGTGAATTGACTTTTACATTTCTTCAAATTAAAAATCAAATTGTCTAATATTGATCATTAATATTGTCACATAAAATAAAATACAGTAGGTTAGTAATTCTATAATATATAATGTATATCTGCCTCTTAGATTGCATCATTCATGATAAATGTGATAAAAATGGAAAACCATACATTCTCTCCTCTTTTAGCACAACACCTAAGCTCCCATAGTAATTATATAAAAAATCAGATTGTCTTAAACTAAAATCCAATAGACTCATACTTTAACATAAAAAGAAGATATTTTGCACAAAAATATTTTTTGTTATACAGGAGAATATATGCCTGGGAATAGTATGAGAATTAATTTTAAAAATAGTTCAAATAAGTGCAGTTCAAATTATCACCTAAATTTACCAATTAATTTTCATATTATTTGAGATGCTTAGAATTGAAAGATGAATATGTATTTACCTATGGCCTTCACAAAAATATAATGCTTGAAAAATATGAAATGCAAATTTATCCATTATCTTTTCTTTATTGCTAACACTTTTATGAGTTTTTTGCATGATTTTTTTTCCTTTGGGAGGAGGCATCTTATCACTGTTTTCATGTTCTCTACCTCTTTCAGGAAACCATTTTTTTTAACCTGAAAGATTATTTCCTATCAATTTTTGAGGTTCAATTTGTGCATGATAATGCAAAACCATTTTCAAAAATTATCTTCATAAAAGCAAAAACTTCCTACATCTTTTAAGTACTTTTCATTACTATTTTCAATACCTCTAATGAATAGAAATCTGTCATTAGCTCACCATACTCGCTTTGAGTTCAGTTAATTCTTCTATGATATTTACTCATGAGAATTGAAAAGATACTTAGAAAAAAGTTATGTAGTTGTCCTTAGAAGCCACACAGTAACATGCTATTGTATTTGTTACAATTGACACATAAATTACTCATATACCAGAATATATATATA
>NW_004524679.1:7065203-7066198 GCF_000260255.1 Octodon degus
TATATATAATTTAATCAGCTTATTTCATTTCTTATATGCATTTAACATGTCTGATAAACAAGATATCATCAATAGACTAAATTCCAATAGAAAAAGACATCTGTGTCAATTATATTTTAGCTGTGTGCCATTGAAACTCCTTCTGAAGGTTTCTAGGTAGTCTCACAATGTATGTATAATCAATTTGATGTTTATACCCACTATCTCTAGAGGTGAAGTTCTAAGTCGGGTACGAAAAGTACTGTAGTCACATTCAGATTCTTGTTATTCACATGAGGACCTAAAAAGCAATATATCAACTATCTTATCAACCAATCTCTTTTTCTCATAAAATAACACAGCCAGTATCATTAAGTGCATCTTCAGATCAATGATTTTTGCAAATGACATTCAAGTGCCATTTGTGTAGGGCATTTTGCTGATAAAAGCAAACTAAATTAGTACACCTACAAGTGAGCTGATAAGTAAAATGAAATAGCAATACCATTAGCTAACAAAGTAATATTATGTCTTTACTGCATTCTTCCATTTAGTTATTATCCTACTGAAAATCTAATTATAATCCTTTTACTCCCTAGTCAAACTTCACGATTTTTTTGCAAGCTTAGCACTGACAACTGATTTCATTACATTTGATAGCATGTGCTCAGATTGACTTAACTTCACTTGGAGACTTAAAATCTGTTTCAGTTTCACAGAATCCCTGTGTGCACATCACTGCAACATCTCCTTTAATTAATTAGCATGAACAGCAGTAACATGAACTGCTGAACAGAAAATAGCATCATTTTATTATAGCAGGGAGACTTCTCCTTTTGCAGGTTTATGCCTTAGTTAACTTTTGTATCACTATATTTTATTGTTAGGGGCTCTAGGTACAGTCAACAGTGCATGTTATTAAATTTTTTTTTCCTTTTCAAAGTTTTATTGATAAACATATAGCAATGAGACAGTTTCAAATCAAATCGAAAGTACAGTTTCAACAAATAATACAC
>NW_004524679.1:7066913-7082093 GCF_000260255.1 Octodon degus
TATATATTTCCAAAATGGAATTTCAGTATCTGTGAATAATTTTTACAGTTAATTTTGTGCCTACATGCTTGATAAAAACACAACACATTTAAATGCTAGAAATTTCTTTTATACTCTTCTATAAATGTGATAGAACAATAATTTTTTTTCCTGCTTTTTTCTCCAAGCACACTAGAAGTAGCTGTTAAAACAACCTACATGGAAAGGAAATTTTCATATAGAATTTAACTTATTAAACTCTTTTTCCTTCTATGCCATAAGATGCAGAAGGTTATTCTGAGTATGGGATCATTAATCAATGACATGAAATTCATGATCTCATTCATACATTACTGCTAAAGTTATCAGTGAAAATTAAAAGCAAAGTGACTAAAAACTCCATTGACTACAGTAGCATCTAATACAATTATAAGTTCTATATGCTAAAAATTGCATTTTGTATCACAAATGTTATAAGCACAGATAATTTTAGCATCTTTATGTAAAAAGAATATATTTTAAAAATAATTAAAGTATATTGCACAATA
Source organism: Octodon degus (assembly GCF_000260255.1). Lineage (NCBI taxonomy): Eukaryota > Metazoa > Chordata > Mammalia > Rodentia > Octodontidae > Octodon > Octodon degus. Next base: position 7,067,441 of record NW_004524679.1, read on the forward strand.
TGTATTACGTAATTATAATACAAACATTCAAATACACATTTTAAATTGAAATATACCTGAGCATATATAAGGAGTGATCAAAATATACAGTGCATTTTTAAATTTTAAGTTTACTGTAAGATATATTCCATAATCTCTCACAATACACCCTCTTTCTTGGAATACTCTTATCATGAGTGTCTGTTTGAGAGGTGTTTTAAAAAATATATAAAAATGTATGGTTGAGATGGCTGCTAAATGCCATACAACAGAAAGATAGCCTTGCAAAAACAGTATAGTGTATTTTCATCCAGATTTTCACTGGATCTGACATTGTGAAATTTCTGAAACTTCCCAAAGTAAAAATGAGCTTAAAACGTAGAATTGCAATCAAATAAAGACATTGAGGTAGTCATAACATGAGAGAGGACTTGCATTACTGCATCAGAAAGTGGTAAGTGGGCCAGAGAGATGGCTCAGTAGAATAAGTGCTTGCCTGGCAAGTGCAAGGGCCTAAGTTCCATCCTTGGTTCCACCAAAAAAAACAACAAAAAAAGTAAGATTGATGAGAAAATTGTAGACTCAAGCAGAAGTACTTAGAGGTGGATTGGTGACATCATGTCTTTGACTGTAATAATTTTTTAAATTTAAATACTCAACATATTTTGACTATATGTACCATAATTTTATTTGTTCTCTCAAAATTAACTTGGAGGGTCCACGAGATAGCTTAGCGTGCTATAGTGCCTGCTTAGGCAAGCTTAGGAAAGCACAGAGATAGCAGTTTGATCCCTGGGAGCACATGACATACTAGCCCTGACCCTGGGTGCACTGAACTGGCAAACGCATCTGAGAGTGGTGGCACATGCTTGAAATTCCAGCACTGGGGAGGCTGAAAGCAGATGGATCACCATGAGTCTAAACTGCATAGTGAAACACTGTATAAAATACATTAAGAAAAATTTACTTGGGCCATATTTAGCTTTTTTGAGCCCTGAAATTTCTTTGAGACCTTTCTGTTATCCTTTGTTTTTGCCAATTATTCAACAACCAAAACCATTTCTCCAAAGAACTTAAGATGCCATAGCAATGTTCAGTAAAAATCAATTATTAAGATAGGATTGAAGTTGAAGAAATTGGAAGAATACCATGGAAAGTAGTATTAGGATGTAAAACACCAACAGAAAGAGCTAAATCTTATGCATTTTTGCCTCAAAGTTAATATAAGAAAAAAAGAGGACAACAGATGGAATTTCTCTACTATACTTTTATACTAAATTTCACAATCATCTTTTCCATCATTCTTTAGAGGTACAACAAATTATTTGCTGCCCTAAGCTCATGAAACCTTAATTTCTCTCACTTGACAATCTTTTCCAGTTGTGGAAAATATAGAAGGCAATTCAAATGTTCCCATTTTAAAGTAGAACTATTCTTTTGTAAATAAGTATGTAATATGTTAGATAATAGATGAGATATAGAAAGTCTCTTTTTAAAAAATTCTCTTAAATATTTGATTTGGAAGTAGAATCTTTTTAGTATGTAGAGAAAGGTTACTGTAATTGGCTCCATAGTGTAGAAAATGGGTCTACACTAAAGGTTCCTGATTCTTTCTCTAAAGTAGATTTTTTTCCACTTATAGGACTCAGTAAGAGCTGAACCTTTTTCTTTTCAAACCCAAGGAGGATTTGACTCTTCTTTTCTTCATTCTCCACAGGACTTTTATCTTGATTTATGGTACCACCTAATTTATCATCCTATTTTATATAAACTATCCATCACACTATAGTATACATTATGCTTTTAGTTACTTCTTAGGCCAATGGGAAGAACTTACAATATTTGATCATTTAGGGCTTGATTGTCACAAATTTCATTGCATCATTTACTTGCAAGCTAACAGAATTGTTTGTAATGGAACTAATTATGATAACATTGAAATTCACATACACACTTAAGGCTTATAATTCCAGCTATAGTTTACTTACAAACAAATGAAATTTTAGTGAAAGAAGGCTATGAAAACTGCAAGCCAAGACAGGTTGCTGTGCATTTTAAATTTCCAGGAGTAATTCTTTAATTAGCAAGTTTTTTTAGTGCAATCTAGGAAAGGTTGCTTAACCTAAGTCATAAAGTAGCTTGACTAGTTACTTCTTGCCCTATATGTATCTGGATAAGAAATAGCTTCATATTGAAATTTTTCACTTTTTTCACCTCCACATTTTCATTTTAATAAAGAAAACAAAAATAATTTTCAAAGGGTTTTAATCATATGTCACCATTCTAATTCTACCTTAAAAATATTATTGCTGCATTAGTGTGTGGCAGACCTGTGCTAAGATGCTTATCATTCTCAGAATGAACATTTCATACCTTAAAATATAGATAGTGGCAAAGAGAAAAAAAATAACTTCGTAAAGGTGACATTATATGATAATTAGAAAAGGTGTGATTCACCCTGATAGTGAGAGCTTAAAATATATGATCCTTAACTACTCATTCTTTATTCTTCCTGCATATGATTAACAGTCCATATATGTGAATTCTCTCATAGTCAAATAGCTAGTATGCTTAACAAGACAGTATTATTATTCTATGGAGAACAGTTAATGGAGGGGGAAGCTTCTTCAGTTTGTAGTTCATTGATCAATTAGTCTAAAATTTACTTCAATTCAGTAATCACTTCTGCCTTAAAGTCTTGTAGAATTTTGGGTAATACAACAATTAGGCAAAAAACATACATATCTCTTGCTACTGAAAACTATACAGAATATCTGAAACAATAATAGAATCTTCTTTTTATTACAAATTCACAGAGTGCCCTGTCTGAACTAGCTTTCAACAGAGCCTTAAATGCTTAATGTGTTTTGCTGAGATGTTCTTATGTGGGACATTAGTATACAATTTTATTTCTTTGTGGTAAGGTGCTCAATGCAAATGGTCATAAAATATTCAATGTTGGAAATTAAAGTGAATTTAAGGAAAATAATCTTTAGAGTTTTATATAGACTTCCTTGATTAGACAGTTTTTGTTTTTGTCTAGTGTATATTGGTAACAATCCACATATGAAATTATAGTGTACCTTTTGTCAGCAATGCAAATGATTATTAGGGCACCATTTTCACCAAATCCTCTGTTAATTTTTAAGAAAGTTTCATAATTTACAAATATTTCTTCTTCATCTCCTCTCTTGTCTCCTGCAAATGCTTAAGTGCTTTTATTTTAATTTAGATAATAAAATGAATGAATACAGTGTTGATCTCATCCATGAGCAAAAATTTAATGAGTAGAGCAAAACAAGTAAGAGATAGATAAAAATTAAAACACAAATAATTCTATCTATTGCTAAATACATTTTAACATTTATGAGGGATGTTGGATGCTAACATTTTAAACATTGTACAATTTTAAAGTTTTATCATTACTTCAATTTTCATTTCCCTTCATATTTGGTGCTTTGAGACTGTACTTCCTATCATGTTAGAACCTAAACGTATTTAAAAGGTATTGCAAGAAGTAAAGATTTTTAAACTGGGCATAGTGGTACATTCAGGAGGCTTATGCAGAAGGATCACTCAAAGTTTGAGGTCAGCCTAAGCTACATAGTGAGTTCAAGGACAGCCTGAACTACATAGCAAAAACCTGTTTCAAGAAACAAAACAACAACAGCAAAAACTCTGAAAATGGAAAGTTTGATTTAAAATATTACTTTACACATTTCAGCATATAACCTAAATAAATGTAAACAAAATCGTCATATAAAAACCATGTTGTAATTTAAATATTTGTGGTTGTGGGCTTGCTGGTTAGCTCAGTTGATTAAAGCGTTTCTTGAGCAAACTCAATCAGGCACAAAGGACCACAGTTTGATCCCCAGCTCTACGTGCTGCACTAGACCCATCCTTAAGGCAGGCTGAGCCAGCCCAAAAAAATACTTCTACATATTTGAGGAACATGAGATATAAGTAGGACCATAGATCTTTAGGGAAATGACATAGAAAGAAAATTTATAAGAGAATAGTAAAAAAAAGAGAGAGAATGACATTCCATATGACACATGCTAGAATGACTTCTGACTTAGACATTGTTACATAAATACTAGGTTTCATTTTTCTTTCTCCATTCATTTCAATCTCTTCTTTCCCAGAAAATAGGTATTAAGTGCCTTTAAAGCTCTTGATATGGCTCAAAAATTGACAGGTATCAGTATTGGGCAAGGATGCTTTTGTTTCCATATGATAATTGGTAATGGAGAAACACAATGAAATTGCAGAAAGTTCACTGGTATATCCATCAAAGTTTCTAAATTACTAATTGGGTAGCATTGTGACTATCTTTTGGAAAGGAATATACCTCATTCTGACTTAGTATTATTCAAGTACATATAATATTTGCCTAAACTTTCTCATCAATAAGTTAGACACAAATTCTGTGACAAATATGATAATTAAAAGTTACTATTATTACTATGTCCTGCAACATATACATGAAGTTAGTATTGGTGATTGCAGATGTAAATGTCAGCAGGAATGAAATATTTCATGCATAATAGATGTAAACTTTCAAATATATTCCCTTCACTGTAAATTTATGATAAATGCATGTTACATGTTAACCTTATGCTTTCTTTTTATTGTTGATATTGCAAGAATTAGAGTGCTAATAATTAAGAGGTAGTATCAAATAATTTCCTAACAAAATAGGGTAAAAAGTGAACAAGGGCCAAGGGAGATAACTCAGTAGAATAAGCGCTTGCCTGGCAAGTGCAGGGTGCTAAGTTCAATCCCTGGTACTCCAAAAAGAAATAAATAAATAAATAAATAAATAAATAAAAGAAGCTAAGTGTGAACAAGAGATGTTGAGATTCATATCATTTGTGGAGAAGTAAAAGATTACCTACGCTGTCAAGTTATGTGAAGTAATCCATAATTCAGTCACATACTAATAGAATAAAATTTTAAAGTATGTTTTATTTTTAAAAAACCCACATGACAAAAACCAGATTGTTCTGAATAAATGATTTCAAAATATTGATCTTCTCTACATGAAACAGTATCAAATACTGTGTCATTTATTCTTTTCCTCTAATTTGTAGTGTTTCACTTTCTAGACTATCAAATAACTATCTCCACATTTACAATCGTGCACTAATAAAAATATACCCCAAACTAACCTAACTACGGTGGCTTATTTAATTTGAAAGTGTTACATACAAAATAGTATAGACAGATGAAAGTTAATTCACACACTGGATTCCATATTAAAGTTGGATTGAACTTAATGAAGTTTACTATTTGAGTGAGCATATTATTTTTTTCTCTCTCTCTTATTCAGGTTATTAAAGCATGACCTTCCAGAGGTAATCTTAGTTACTGTCAACTAATATTGATCAATGTAGAAAATTAAATATACACCATTAATTACACTACTTAAGTCAGAATTTGCTCCTAAGAATTCATTTACAAAATATTGTCATTAGTTGGAAAATAAGTTACTTACCCTCCCCAAAAATATGATAAGATCAAGTGTGCTTCTGAAAACTCTTTAGTTCTTAAGGAATTCTCATTGCTTATCTATGTGAATAAGTGAAAAGGAAATGCTTTGAAGAAAACAGGGGCTCTTCTTATGGAGAATCATGAATGAATTTTTCTCTTGCCTTAACTTAATCTACAAAATATTATAAACAAGTATGTAATTTCTAAGAAAATGAAAGTTGAACAGTAATTTTCAACTAACTATCTTGTCAGAGAATGAAGTCTTTCCCTGGGAAGAAATCACAATCTAAGAAGGATTTAGATTACAGAAAATGATGATGATCTTTACTCATGTTTTATACTGAAGGAGAAAAAAAAAAAACCTCTGAAATACCATGCTTATCAAGCTACTAAGGCATTTTGTTACAGGTTTCAGAGCAGCAGAACATACACTTTGGGCTGATCAGCGTGTTATACAGTTAGAGATATCATTTACATCATTTTTATATTGTTACTGTCACCTGTAGACAGTAAAATAAAGTTTTAACCTACTCTACATCTATAGTTTTCATCATTTTTATATAATATTTTTTCTTGGTACCAGGGATCGAACTCAGGATCTTGTGCTTGTCAGGCAAACATTAATTCCACTGAGATATCTCTCTGGCCCTGTAAATTTTTATTTTTCATGGAATGAAACTTATATGGATGGTTAATTAAAGAATAAACCTAATAACACAAAAATTTATTAAGTGTGGATTTATTCAAATCTTAAACATATGTAGTGCAGCAAAATATGAGTTTGTGTTTTTCAATGATATGCATCTATTAAAATTTAGATTTTCTCTGTTGAATGAAATCTTGACAAGTTCTTATTGTTTTTTCTGTACAGCTTGAACACTGATCCTGGAACTCCAACTGATCATAGGCATGAATAGGATGCTGTAGCAATTACCTGTTTATCTAGTGTTCTAATTCTTTAGAATTCATCCCCAAGCTATCAAACTATAGAAACTTCAGCTACGATTTGTTCATTACACTTACACAAAAACATTCACATATAAGAAAAATGTTCTAGAGAATGGATGTCACAAAATTTTAGGGGATAATCTTAAAATGTTTTCTAAACTTGATTACTTCACACTTCTTAAATCCCTATTTCCAAGGAATTCATAGTATTTCACAAACATTATCACATTAATCTATGTAGCATCCTTTTGGAGTAAACAGGTACAAAAATTTTGAGAACTTCAAAACTATTTCTAGATGGTGTGAGGGAAAATAAAACACAGACATGGATACTTGTTAAAGTCTTATTATTATTAAGAAAAGGGTTTATATTTGTCTGACTTGATATTTAGGAGGAATTCTCTCAGGAGGTAATTCATTTGTACACATAATAAATATTTATTATCATACTTTAGAGCTCACTTTACTAAAAGAAAGTGTGAAGTTTCCTCTTCAGAAAATGTAGGGATTTCTAGTTTCTAGAATTTACTGCATGAACATTTTACCTGGAATAAGTTATTTAATCTTTTTGTACTACTACATTCTATATCTCTAATGAAGTTGATGATAAAAGCATATACCCAAGCTACTAAAACTATTTCCTTTATTTTTTCTTCCCATTTTCTATCTTATTTCTTTCTTATTATACTATACAAAAGCCAATAAAAATCAAACGAATATACCTAAAAAAGGAGAAAGGCAAATTTGATGGGTAATTCTCATAACAGGCATTTTCTACTCTTTATCTTTTAGTTGAGATATACCAAGATGCCTAACATGTTCAAGTGATTTTGACCAAATGGTTTATTTGCCTATAATGACCCAGAAATACCTCAAGTGGTGTCTATTATTAGTGGAGATCTGGCTAGATGGTGGTAGCACATTCTGTTCAACATTTTTTAACCTCTTAAGAATATAATGAAGCAGGCTGGATGTGGTGGTGCATGACTTCAATCCCTGCACTCTAAAGTCTGAGGCAGGAGGATCCACATAGGTTTGAGACCAACCTGGGCTTCATAATAAGTTTAAGGCTAGCCTGAATTACATAACAATACTGTCTCAAAAAATGTAATAAAACCATACCAAGAGAACTAAAACATTTAATGCCACCTTTACACTAAGCAAAATTAATCCATTATGTTGTATCTACATCTGTCCTAGAATTAAGTTCTGCTGTGACAAAAGCACCACTTGTGCAAAAGGCCAGCTGAGATTTTATTAATTCTACTACAAGCTAATAAATGTTCCCTGAGGTAGTATATGTAATTTCTGCTAGAATGGCCATATAGGCCAGGGAGCTAGCTCAGCAGCCTAAGTGCCTACCTGGCAAGCACAAAGTCTTGAGTATGATCACAGGTACCAAAAAAAAGAGAAAGAATGGCCACATACCTTGTACACTTTGAAATATGACATTAATTCATGTATATGCAATTTTTGGTTATTGCATTCTTTGAATATTTGTGCTTTTTAAGGCACAGGCATTTGGATTCTGGTACTTTCCATGGACTTTGGAAGTTGGGCTTATGTACAGTAAGTGTGATGTTTTGGACCAATTCATCAAAATGATGCCAAATTAAAATTGTCATGAAAGACTGAAGCAAATAAAATTATAAATTTAGTGCCATCAAATATCTGAGATGAATAACATGAACTATGAATAAAATACAATGTTAAAAGCTTTTATCTTGGGGCCAGGGAGATGGCTCAGTGGAATAAGTGCTTCTCTGGCAAGCACAAAGGCCTGAGTTCAATCCCTGGTTCTGAAAGAAAAAGTGTATGAGAAGGAATAAAACTTTTATCTTATGTAGTCAAACAGAATGTATTAAATGATAGGGAGCTTACTTTTCTCCAGTGTAAAGAAAGTTTATACGTGATGGCCTTTACAAAGAAAAATACTTTCTTTAAAAAATGAATTTTCTAGTACATTACATAAGCTTTAGAGAGATGTTATAGTAGCCCAGTTTCACACTATTAAGTGTTTAACATCCTGTAGTAGCTCTTGAAAGACAGCTACACTAATGAGTAGAATATCTACTTTGTGAAGAAGGCCACACCATCTTTCAGTGTCACATGGTATGCAAAGGTCAATCAGTGTTCTTAAGGAAGAACTGCAAGGCCTGTGCTTTTTACTTAATGTTGATCATATTTGTATATATAAAATTCACCTTTTATCTATTTTATGAATCTTACAGCCATAAACTCTGCCTGCTTTCCCAAAATGCCAGTGTGTATTCCTCATTGCAATTTCCCAAGCTTCCAACATTCCTCTGGAGAGGCCTTGTTTATTGCACTTCCTGATTTTTAAGCATGCTTACATTCGGAATGCGTATGAGATCATCTGTATTTGTATCTCAAGTGCAAACCCTCTCAAAAACATGAAACATTCAGTTACTAATTAGCTGGTTTTGGTTCTAATGAACTGAGCAATGCAGAGTTTTGATTAAAATTCAGCTAATGTTCTTCTCTGTTTATGATTCCAGATGTTATTGTTTTATCTGGGAATTTACTTTGACAGCTACTGCTAAATGATAAATCACTCATATTATAGCTGAAACTCATTTTGAAATTGAAATGTGGCAAACTTTGAGATTGTTCAAAGAATCATAGTTGCTTAACAGTTCAATACTGCTTCCTTCCTTATGACAGTTGAGTACTCACAGATGTAAAATAGTAAATGAATATGTGCTGGCATTATAAAACACACTGCAAGAAGGTTTGTTTGTCTACCCTCAAAACTGGTAGAAAAATTCTATTATTATAAAAATCTCAATTTATTTTATCATGGCTAAAAGATTGATTCATATTGTCTTCTTGCTAGCTGAGTTTTTCTTTCAATTTTCTTGGTGCCGTGGAAATTATTCTGTACAGGCATATTAAGAGCATATATTTATTGAAGGGTGTAGGCAGCTATGTTTGTCTCTTTCAATATAAACTAGAATTAAATCTAATAAAGGATATTTTCCAGATTGTCTTTTGACATTCATTGCAATGTTTATGTACCTATTTACAAAATATTATTTGTTTTACCACTGCCTTCGATTTTGTAATGTTCACAATTTTTACTGCATGATGTAAACTTTACTATGTTATATAAATTTCAGTCTTAAAAAAATGACTTCTATTTGATACTGAAGAACTCTCTGTTGACATTTAGATTGTGTGCACAGAGTTGAGGTAGACTAGAGAACTGAGAAAGTAAATGGCCAGTTTCATCACAGGAAATATTCTCAGAGTCTACTCACAATAATATGTGAGCAATTTTGTGGAATAGGCAGTTTCCTAAAATACAAGCTTTTGTTTTTTCTGATTCCTGAAAAAATGTTTTCTTTTGGAAAATGTCTGGTTTCCCATTGTGGTGTTTAACTCTCTTGTTAGTCTCACTAATACAAACTCAAACTCATTTTCCCATTTTTATTGTAGACTCTGAAACTCTTCAGAAAATTCTAATGAGTGTCATGATTTCTTCTATACAGAAAAATAAATATTTTAAAGATGTTTTTATACAGGTTAAATATGGCACACGTTCTTTCCTCACAATTTTAAGCTTTGACTAGAAAGAATTAATATTTTACCCTAGGCATATCAGTCCAGCAATGATATTTTATTTTCCTTTACACTGGAAGATGATATATTTGACTCAAAAATATGTAGCTTTAAATGTTCCTTAAGCACAGGTGATGAATTTGTACTAATTAATCTAAACTTTCTTTCTTATTTCTTTTACAAGTATAGGTCAGTTTTGAGATTTTGAGATATGCCTATCTGTATACAGTCTTAAGGCATAAGGCATTGTTATGTAAAAGGGCAATATTAGGCAAAATGATGCAGAATATATTTTTCACAAAAGTTTCTATGATAAATTTTACTAATAACAATCAAATGATATCTAATTCCAGGATGTTATGCATACTTTGGATAGACAATATTTAAATGAATTCTGATTTGATCAAGTATTACATTTAAATGATATTCAGAACTACTCTCCTTTTATGAAGTATATGAAGCATTAAAGTTAACTTAGGGAGAGGAATTTCTAAATATAAAAAGCTGTCATCAATAAAAACTGGATAAATCATTTCTCCCTGTTTAGGTTAACAAAAACAACTTCAAATGTACCTTTATATACAAAATAAAAAACTCATATAGATCACTATAGGTCATAGAGCATCATTAGTGAGAAAATTCTTTGTCATTCTTCAAAGTCTTTGATAATATTGAAAGAACAGTGGTGTACCATGAAAATTGAAAGGTATTTTTAAAAAAAACAGGCACATTTAACATAAAAAATACTATGAATAATTTTACCTGTACTCAGTCAAGCTGTTATATCAGAATCATTTTAGGTTCACAAAGATAGAAGTTTCAGTATTTTAAAGCAAATATCAGAGTTATTCCACAGAATAACTAACTTCTTTTCTTTTTCTTAAAGGGGGTAACTATTACTGTTTAGCAATGACAGAACAGTTTTATTCATCTTGAAAGGTCTTCACTGGCTTTCCATAAATGAAGTTGCTTGTCATGCTGATTTCTCTGAAACTATTCAACATGGAGTTGTTTTGATTGTGTTTATCAGCAAATCTTGTTTTACCGAAGCAGTTATTGAATATATGATATGTTAAATAAAAATGAATTTGTGTACATTTGAAAAACAGTGATATAAAATTGTCCTCACATTAGATTAAGAATATAAGTAAATCCTAATGACTAAAATAAGTTGATTGTATTTGATGCTTTTCTATGGTTATTTCAACTTGGCATTTTGTCCTCTAAGGGGAAAAAAAACCCATATGTTAGTGTGTTAGAAACTGGAAACATATGTATCATTTATCTGCTATGCCACATATTGTTAGAAATCACTTTTGTAATAATATACTTGATAAACTTCACTATAAATAAAAGTGTTTTGACTTTGAAAATTTTCACAGAGTTTTCATTTTTTAAATGTCAACTACAATAATTGAAACATAGTAGAATCAGTGGAATGGAAATATGGGAAATAGGTGTTTGGAGGGTTTTTTTTCTGGTTTTGCTATTTTCTAATAGATATGACCATAGTTCTTATTTTGGCTCAGACATTTGTGGAAGCCAATGCTCTTGTGATCCATTATTCTACTAACTCCCATTTGTATTACCTTTACCTGCCTATATATGTTTAATAATATGCTTACAAGAAGAAAGATTGCATGCAAAATACAGATTACATATGGAATACCAAGAACTAGAAGGTTTTTTCTTTTTTTTTTTTTTTTTTTTTTTTTGACGGAACCCATGATTGAACTCAGGGCCTTGCACTTGCCAGCAAAGTGCTTATTCCACTGAGCCATCTCCCCAGCTCTTAGAAAGATCATTCTGAATGTGTATTGTATTGTACAGTCAGACTCAGTGGAAGACAAAAAATAAAAGCAAACACTTATGTGTTCTCTGGCCCAAAATAATTGCAAATCTTTCCCTAGGTCCAACAGTTTCAGCTTGTACTATTAGTGCTATGCAGTTCCATTTCTTGTGAGACAAATTATGTCACAAGTACATCTACCTCACCACTCAATGGCTGGAAGTCTTCTCATTTGGTACCATCTTACTACTTTTACAGATATTTCTTCTTATCATAAACTCCTCACTATCCTTATGATACAAAAAAAAAAAAACCCTTAAAAATCCTGAGATGACTACAAACCCTTTCAAGCAAAGAGAATTATCCATCAGTGTTTATCTTGGATAATCAGGATTGTTCTGGTAATATATTATATCCCATCCCATAACAAAAAGTGAGAGTCTCAATAGTCAATGATATGATATGGAGGCTTACTTTATAACATAGTGACAAGAGAAGATCAATGCCATTAATTGCATAACTCCTAGGGGCCCAGTGATCCAGAAATATCTGCAGTTTAAATTTACCTTCTAGTAGTTATCTTTACTATTTTAAAACCAATGGAAATAATTCAGTGGTCAGTCTTTTGGTTCATTGGGAATTACAGGGAAATGAATGTAATTGTTTGACTCTCTGTTATTTGTAGTCCATGGTCTTTACCTACCTACCCCTTTAAAAAATGAATACAAAATGATAGTAGAAAAAAACAGCATTTTGTATCATTAGAAATGATATAAAATCTCATTAAACAAAGTAATAGGATTTCAGCAATGGTTGCTGTATTGCATGATGTTATCTTCAAATTAATCATTTAACTTATTGAATATATATTACAAGATTGGATTAAAAAAGAATCAAAGCAAAATAATGACAATAAAGTTTTAAGAAATTCAAAAGAGAAAATAAGAATACAAAAAATAAGCTTTACCTGCTCCTTTCAAAAGACCAGCAGATCATCTAAATAAATACTGCTTATATTGTCATACAAATTGTTGCAATACTCTGTTTAAAGTAGTTTGATTAAAGGTAATAAAAGAAAATGAGAGACAAAAAAAGCCACAGGATTGCCCTGCTACAATGTTGTATATGGTTTGATTTCTATATATCTGTGTAAAACCAAGCAATTGTTTTTTTTCACATTCTATAGGGATTTAAAGTTTAGAATATTCATGGTGCTTGGAAATAGCAGTTCCACATTACTCCTAAGGCATTTGATATTTAGATAGATAGTGATGTTAAGCTCAACTGCCTCTGTTACAGGGTAAAAATATTAAGCTTCTCTTCTAGATGGTTAACAACTGAAGTTTATAGACCAAAAATTAGAGAAATAGAGGGGCTACCAGGATAGCCAACATTTTGACCCTAACCCATCAAGGTCAGTGAGGATTCAGAACATAAGAGAACCTGTGCTGTGACATCCTGTAACTCAGTGGTGTTCCAAATTTTCTGATCAAGGAGATTATGGGGCCACAGGGGAAAGTGATCAATGATGTAGAGTGTGCCTAAGGAGAGATACCTAGAGAGAAAAATTTATCTCAGGCTTTCACAAAGAGCAAATTGGTCAAGCAATCGCTGTGACTCATCCACATTTCTGACACTGAAAAAAGATCTACAAGGTGTTGTACATGGTTCCAGCAGATGTACTGAGGGGATTTGACTGTCCTTGTCACATAAAAATGTTACATTTTTTATTATATAGATGTTTCTTTATCTTGGTCTTAGCCATCCAGCAGAAAAGTATAAAAACTAAAGCCACATTAAAATACTGAGCTGTAAAAGGCTCAAGTCAACAACTTCTAACAATTGCCAGTTCTGCTGATAACTATTATTGACTATTGGACTATATTGGGTTACATTGGTATATTCAAGTAGCTACAATCTTTAGATTGGTTTCAAGTATGAAAAGGTCCCTTAAAGATTCTCTAAATACAGCTTCTCTAACTGCAGCAATCACCCATCTCTGAAAAACCAAAATGAAAAAAGGGGGATATGTTAGAAGCCGAGAAGCTAGGTAATAGATCAAATATATGAGGGTGGGACTTGGCCCAGTGACTGAAGCAAACAAGCTACCTCACTCCTGAGATGAACATCCTGTCTGGTTAAGGTTTGCCATCAGTTGCTAGGCAATCTAGTATCACGTGTTACAACTTCACAAAAGTGAAAAGGACAATTATGTTGTGGAAAAAAAAAGGTAAGGAAAAATACACACACACACACACACACACACACACACGAGTCAGGATAGATATACAGCTATTTTCTCTTCACTGAGAATAAAAGTTTGTACTAATATTGTTTAGACACGAAGAAAGGATAAGGAGAAATCTGCAGCAAAATTATCCATACTATCCTGAATATACACATAAATATATCTTTTTTCCTTCTTTCTTTTGTACTTTTTCTCATTTCAATTTTTTCTTTCCTTTGAACAAATTATTTCCCTTTCATACGATGATCTCTTGATCTTAAATGGTTCCTGGTGTAACACCATCTGCCATTTCAATGAAAGATGTGATTCACTTTTCATAATCTTAAACTCACCACCCTCTATATCTGCATTTTACCTGACAAGAAATGAACTTGACTACAAGGAACTTTATATAGGAAAAGAATATTATTATTGCATGGTTGTGTTTTTAATATTTATCAATTATTGTATGGGTAAAAAAAAAACACTTTTACACTTGAGAAGGTCAATCCTACATTCTCTCCTTTCCTTCTTCCTCTTCCTTTCTTTCTTCTCTTCTTTCTTTCTTTCTTTCTTTCTTCTTTCTTTCTTTCTTTCTTTCTTTCTTCTTTCTTTCTTTCTTTCTTTCTTTC
>NW_004524679.1:7082193-7086796 GCF_000260255.1 Octodon degus
TTTCTTTCTTTCTTTCTTTCTTTCTTTCTTTCTTTCTTTCTTTCTTTTTCTTTCTTGCTTCCTTACTCTCTTTCTTTCTCTCTTCTTTCTGTTCTTTTCTTTTTCTCTCTTTTTCTTTCTTGTTTTTGAGATGTTTTTACTTGAAGAAGTGAAAATCATTTACAAAAGAATTTATTTCCATAATTTTATTGAGAAACAAATATCAATGACAGTTTCAAATCAAATGGGTAGGGCAGTTTCAATAATTAACACATTGCATACATTCTACCTAGTGGTTAATTGCTGTACAAGATGTGGACATGATATCCTACTAAAAAAAAAACATTAGCAAAACTCCCTCTATTAATTAAGAGAATATAACTATATATCTATCCTAACCATATTGCATACACAGATGAAAAATGGATATTCTTCTGTATTCCTTTTTTTGGTCAAGTTCCATCATTTAAATATTATAGGTGTGTAAACTCAGCAAAATGTTATAAAAGAGTCCAGTAGCCCATAATAGTATTGGGTCTTCTGCTTGACTGGCAGTGTCAGAAATTGTTGACCTGAGTCCCCTACAGCTCAAAATAACAGCATGGCTTTACTTCTTATATTTCATTTTTACACTTTTCTGCTGGATGGTTAAGACTAAGGTAAAGCAGGAACTATGCAACAAGAGTTGTAACATTTGGGTCTCATAAGGTCAGTGAAATCACCTCACGATTTATCCTGAGATCCTGTACCTCCGATTGTAGAACCTTTGTCAGTGTCAGCCATGTGAATGAGTCACAGCCATTCTTGGGCAAGTGCTTTCTGGGAAAGCCTGAGAGAATGTTTTCTCTCCATGTGACGCTCCTTAAGCACACTCTATCGTCGATCACTTTCCTCTTTGGCCCCATAATCTCTTGATCAGAAAATTTGGGACACTACCGAGTTATATGACGTAACTGTACAATTTCTCATATGTCCTTAGTCTTAATTCACATTAGAAGGCTAGGGCCAATATGCTGGCTTTCCTTCCTGCCCTCCTTTTTCTCTAATTTTGGTCTGCAAACTTAGGTTGTTAACCATCCAGAAGAGAAGCTTATTGTTATTACCATACAACTTAGGCTGTTAAGCTTCACCTCACTATCTGTCTGAATATCAAACATCTTAGGCATAATATGGAACAGGTATTTTTCATCAAATATTGATATGTTGAACTTTAATTCCCAACAGAATGTGATAAAAACATTTAAAAATTAGAATATATTTTTAAAAAAGGCATAAATATTTATGTACTTCTTATGTTTACATATAGGTCCAAAAATCTAACCATATACAACCTTGAAGCCACACAGTCCCACAACATCCCTTTTCCTGTCTCCTTCCTTCATTCACCACCCCCTTCATTTTGAACAATCATCTACCTGAGAGAAGGCACAGCAGCACCTGGCATGTCATGACAAGCAGCCTGTATTCAGAAGACCAGAATGACAGGAACTCCAGCATGAAACTACTATTGGAGATTATCACCTTCAGTGCAGTTGCTTTGTTCACAGGTACTAGTATACATAATTAGTCAGGGTGACAATCTTTCCAATTAACTGCTAGATTCAAAAATCTTCTGGAGATTCTCAGGATCATTTTCTTGCCCATCTTCTACATATAACTGTATGGCTTGACATTGTCATGTTTCCTAGCTCTTCTCCTTTCCTTCTTTTGATTAGTTAGTCCTCAAGATCCTGCTTTCCGTTTGCTTGTATTATATGTTTCCATTTGTATTTCTTCTTTTGAGTTCCTATACTAGGGAAACTATACAATATTTACACATGGGTGTATGTATAAAAGAATTTAAAAAGTCTTTATTATACAACTTTAATTATTTCCAATATACTTGAGACATGGTTTTTCCTTGTAATTCAGGCTGGTCTTGAATTCACTATGCATCGCAGGCTTACCTTGAACTCAAGGCAATTTTCACGCTTCAGCCTTTGAAGTGCTGGGATTATAGCTGTGCTCCACAATAGCCAACTCTATGTTTTGCTTTTACACTCTCTATGGAGAAAATACATATTACATTCATCCCAAGCATTGCCTATGGGCCAGCATCAGTTTCATTTAATGTACATGTTTGTCACCTCCTAAACTTTGCTGTTGTAGAATAGTGGAGTGGGTGATTAGATTCTCCACTTTCCATGAACACTCATATAACCATCATCTCTAATTCCTATTCTAGCGTAAGTTTCTTTTCGTAACTCTCCAGTCAACTAAAATTTAGGAAGACTCAGATGTTTTCATTCTTCACAACTTATGCTATTCATGTTGCATTTATGAACCCTTCTGTCAGAATAACAAATAGCTCTAGAAAATATTTTTGACTCATGATTTCAGAGTTTCCAAACTTTGATTGGTTGGTGACTTGGCACATTATGCTGTAATGAGTGGCACAGCAAAACTCCTTACCTTATGGTCATAATATCAAAAAATAAGAAGAAGGCCGGCAAGATGGCTCAGTGGAATAAGTGCTTCCCTGGCAAGTACAAGGGCCTGAATTCAAGCCCCAGTTCCCCCCCACAAAAAAATAAATAAACAAAAAATAAGAAGACACCGAACTTCTGCGTTACCTTCAATGACACACCTTAACAATGTAGATGTCTTCAACTATGCCTTGTTTTTTGTTGTTGTTGTTGTTGTTGTTTTTTGTTTGTTTCTTTTTTGTCTCAAGTCTTTGTGCTTGCCAGGGAAGCATTTATTCTACTGAGCTACATTATCAGCCCCTAGGTCTTACTTTTTAAAGATTCCACAATCTTCCAATAGTCCTATAAGCTGTAGACCAAAAATTTAATATTTGGCCCTGTGGTGGACATATCCATTTCACATTTAATGTCATTTATCAATGGATCACGATGAGTTTAGATTTGAACTGCTCTATCTACTAGCAAACATCAGATTTTGTCTTCTTATTCAGGAACTTGTGTCTCTGTAGATGGTGTTTTCAACAAATTTTAAAATAAAATGTGATATTTGGGACATCCTGATCAGTTTTTAAAAATCATCAACAATTTGACATCTTAGTGGTTGATTTATACTTACTGGAAGAATTATAATTGCAAATAATTCCTTTCCTTTTTGCTCTCAACATTCTATCAAAACTAAATTGAAGACAAAATTTTACCTCTTCATCTTGAACTTGGAGGAATATTATATAGCTAAATGATTTTGTCAAATACTATAGAAACCCAGTCCTAGCCAAGGCCCAGTAAGAGTGTGGGAGAGCTTCCTGCTACCCTGCCCTGGCGTTACCTACTACTGGTCCCATCCCAGGGGCAGCGAGGGTGAGACCCTCTTCTACCCCCTTGGGATGCCCCATGCCACTCCGCAGCAACTCCCCCACGTCGTCCGCCGAGTAGGAATTTCTCTCACCTTCCAGGAACACCTAGACCCAGGAGTACCCCAGGCCCAGTGAGTATGTGTGAGAGCTTCCAGCTACCCTGCACCGGCGGGAACTATTGCTGGTTCCAGAACAGGCACCGCATGGGTGAGAAACTCTGCAACCCACTCTGGAAACCACCACCAATCAATCTGTAGTACACACACACACACACCCCAAATAGAGGGTAGACATTCCTGTCATGTTTCGGGAACCACCACATCCAGTCCTAGCCCAGGCCCGGTGAGTGTATGGGAGAGCTGCCTCTCCCCACTACTCCACCTTGTACCTTGCAGACTCAGCTCAGGCTTGGGATATAGGACTGGAGTGAAACCCTGCAGCTGCAACCCCTGCAGAGAGTGTAGAGGACAGAACCACCCAGCTAGTCCAGGAGAAGAAAATCCTGCCAGAGGGGCACAACAGGTTCACCCACAAGGGCAGCAGCAGGAAGGAGCTAAGCAAAGCTGCCAGACCCAAGCCAGACACAGCTGCATACATCCACACTTTGTAAAACTACACCTGAACTTCAGTACGTGCTAAGGTTGTAACTACAACGAAGATCTAAAACAAAGGTCAGAACACAGTGCTGCAAAAAATGATGAGAAGGAACAAAATGCAACCTCAGAACACAAGCCCACACGTAACAAATGCAGAGGACACTACACAGAACAAATTGGGAATCACAAAGCTGAAAGCAATGAATCAATGGCTTCTGAAATAAAAAACAGCAGCAGAAAGGATAGAGGAACTCAGATTGGAAATAAAAAAAGAAATCCTTGAATTAATAACATCTGCAGAAAAGAATCAAATGCAGAAAAATATGGAACCCACACAAAACAAGTGCAGAGGACATCAGCTCGGCTCAAATTCATGAATTAATAGGGCTGATAGTAAATAAGCAACAGCAGAAAGTTTTAGAGGAGCTCAAAGTGCAATTCTTTTCTGAAATAAAAAAAGAATTCTCAGAAATCATAGCATCTGAAGTAAAGGAGCAAATACAGAAACAGGGAGAAAACACAATCTGAAAAAAATAAGTGTAATTAAAGAATTTATAAGTGCTTCTAAAGAAGACATTGATAAAAAAATAGAGGAGATTAGAACAATAACAGATTCCTTGAATGAGCAATACAGGAAAGAAATAGATCGCATGAAGCAGAGTCAAAGAGATATAGAGGAAATTAAAATCTCAATCACAAGCTTGCAAAA
>NW_004524679.1:7086896-7118705 GCF_000260255.1 Octodon degus
GAGCAATACAGGAAAGAAATAGATCGCATGAAGCAGAGTCAAAGAGATATAGAGGAAATTAAAATCTCAATCACAAGCTTGCAA
This sequence comes from Octodon degus, assembly GCF_000260255.1. Lineage (NCBI taxonomy): Eukaryota > Metazoa > Chordata > Mammalia > Rodentia > Octodontidae > Octodon > Octodon degus. The sequence continues at coordinate 7,086,981 of NW_004524679.1, forward strand.
AACCATTTAAGTGAAAGTGAAGACAGAGTTTCAGTTCTTGAAGATGCTGGTGCCGGTATTGAAAAGGTAAGAAATGATCTCTTAAACACAAGAAGGATACAGGAAAAAATAATCCATCACCTGCAAGATGATGCAAAGATGAACAATGTGAGACTAATCGGCATCAATGAGAAAGAAGGAGTCAAGACAAATGACATTAAAAAAATTGGCAGAAGTAATAGCAGAAAACTTCCCAAATATGGGGAAACAATCTGACATTCAGGTAACCGAAGCAGACAGAACGACAAGTAACCTCAACCCAATGAAAAACAAACCAAGACATATAATCGTCAAGATCCCAGAAATTGAGCACAAGAATAATATACTGAAAGCTGGTAGAGAAAAGAAGCAAATCACATTCAAAGGAAAACCCATCAGAATTATGGCCGAATTCTCTTCACAAACCATGTATGCAAGAAGAGCATGGAGAAGAGTACTTCAAGTTCTCTATGAAAACAAATTCCAGCCCAAACTACTATACCCTGAAAAACTCCCTTTCAAAATTGATGGAGAAGTGAAATGCTTTCACGACAAAGAACAGCTGAATAATTTCATGACGTCAAAACCAACACTACATAGGCTACTGACAGATGTTCTAGAGAGGGACAAAAATGATCGGAACTCCATGAATGAGATCAGAAGCAAACAACTAAATAGGGAAAGCAGTTAAACACAGGAGAAAAAGGAGTAAAGGACAACAGCTAAATAACATGGCAATTATGAGTCAATGCATCTCAATAATAACCATCAATGTAAATGGACTCAATTCACCAATTAAGAAAAATAGACTGTCACAGTGGATTAGGAAACAAAATCCATCAATATAATCGACACCAAGAACACATATAACTCATAAAGACATTCATAGGCTGAAAATCAAAAGATGGAACAAAATACTATGTGCCCCAGCACCTCAGAAAAAAGCAGGGGTAGCAATCCTATTCTCAGACAGACTCAACTTCAAACCAACAATGATCAAGTGAAATAAAGAAGGCCACTATATACTGCTTAGGGGAAAAATTCAAGAGGAAGAGGTAAAACTCATAAATATGTATGCACCAAACATGGGAGCACCCAACTATATAAAGAAAATTTAATGGACATTAAAAGTCTAATATCCAACACCAGAATTTTAACAGGAGACCTTAACACCCCTTTTCTCCAAAAGATAGCTTAACCAGACAAAAATTTAGCAAAGAAATAACAGAACTGAACCACAACTTGAACCAAATGGACTTGGTGGACATATACAGAGGGGTAAACCCAAACACAGCTAAATACACATTTCTCTCAGCTCCACATGGGTCATTTTCTAAAATAGACCACATACTCATACATAGGTCCTGATTAAGTATTTGAAGAAAACAGAAATTACCCCATGCACGTTAACTGAGCACAGTGCAATGAAACTGGAAAAAAGGGACAAAAGAAACCAGAACATATCCAAAAATACATGGAAAATAAATGACACCCTTCTCCGCAACAAATAGGTCACAGATGAAATTAAACAAGAAATTGAACAATATCTACAATTCAATGAAAATTCAAGCACAACATATCGGAATTTATGGGATAAGATGAAAGCAGTTCTCAGAGGGAAATTCATAGGTGTGAACTCACACAGTAGGAAAACAGAATGGAAACTAGTAAATACCCTAATGCTGCACCTTGAACAACTAGAAAAGGAAGAGCAAACCAAATCCAGAGTCCAAACACAGGAGGAAATCATAAAGATTAGAGCAGAAATTAGTTCAATTTAGACGAAGAACACAATTCAAAGATTTAAAAAATCTTAAAGCTGGTTCTTTGAAAGATTAAACAAAATGGATAAGTCCCTAGCTAACCTCATCAAAAGAGGAAAGAAAAAATTCAAGTATAAGCAATAAGGAATGAAAAGGGTGTAATTACCATAGACCCAGTGGAAATTCAGACGATTATCAGTAGCTACTTGGAGATTTTTTATGTTTACAGAATAGAAGACACAGAAGAAATGGACAGATTCCTAGAAAAGTACAAATTACCACAACTGAAATGCCAATATATAACCACTCTAAAAAGCCCATTAAAGACCAATGGAATATGAGATCCAATTAAAAACCTACGGACAAAGAAAAGTCAAGGTCCAGATGGATTCCCAGCTGAATTCTACAAGGAACTTGCAGAACATGTAGTACATATACTCCTCAAACTCTTCCATGACATTTTAAAGAAAGCAATCTTCCCGAAATCTTTCCTGGAGGCAAGAATTATACTGATACCAAAACCATTGAAAGATGCAACTAAGAAAGAGACTACAGGCCTATCTCCCTCATGAACAAGGTTGCCAAAATCCTCAATAAAATACTAGCAAATAGAATACAGAAAATCATCAAGAAGATCATACACCATGACCAGGGAGGATTCATCCCAGGGATGCAAGGATGGTTCAATATTCGAAAATCTATCAATGTAATACAATATATCAATAGAGCGAAAACTAAAAACCATATGACCATCTCCATTAATGCAGAAAATCCATTGACAAAGTCAAAAAGTCATTCATGTTCAAAGTCCTAAAGAAAATTGGAACAGATGGCCTCTACTTCAATCTGATGAAAGCCATTTATGAAAACACAACCAGGAACATAATCCTAAATGGGGGAAAAACTGAAATCTTTTACTCTTAGATCTGGTACAAGACAGGGATAGCCTCTATCTCCACTCCAATTCAATATAGTTCTGGAATCATTCCCTACAGCGTTAGACAAGAGAAAGAAATAAAAGGAATAGGAATAGACAAAGAAGAAGTTAAATTATCTTTATTTGCAGATGACATGATACTTTTTGGAAGATCCAAAAAACTCCAGCAAAAAGCTACAAGAATTAATACAGATATTCAGTAGCATAACAGGTTATAAAGTCATTACTCAAAAGTCAATAGCGTTCCTCTACACAGACAACAAAAACACTGAGAGGAAAATAATAGAAACAAAACTTTTACAATAGCACCGAGGAAAATAACATACCTTGGAATTAATCTTACTATAGAAGTCAAAGATCTTTTAAGGAAAATTAGAGAACTCTTAAAAAAGAGATCGTAAAGGATTTCAGAAAGTGGAAAGATATCCTATGCTCCTGGATAGGAAGAAACAACATTGAGAAGATGGCCATCCTCTCAAAACTACTGTACAGATTTAATGCAATCTCTATCAGACAACCACCGACATACCTCACAAACCTAGAGAAATCATTCCTAAAATTTATCTGGAACCAGATAATACCTGCAATAATAAAGGCAAATCTGCACAATAAAGAGAAGGCAGGAGGCATTACAATTACTGAAGTGAAATTATACTACAAGGCTACTGTAATAAAATCAGCATGGTACTGGCAACAAAATAGACCTAGAAGAATAGAATAGATTAGAAAATGCTTAAGCCATTATGAACAAACTCAGCCAGCTCATCTTTGACAAAGTTGCCAAACATACTCACTGGAAGAAAGATTGCCTCTTTAACAAATGGAGCATGAAAAACTGGCTCTCTACATGCCGAAAACTCAAACTTGACCCAGGTCTATCACCATGCACTAAACTAAAGTCAAAATGGATTAATGATCTAAACATTAAAGCAGAGACACAAAATCTCCTGGAAGAGAAAATGTGATGAACTCTTGAAGACATAGGGGTAGGCAAAGAGTTCATAGACAGAAATCAAATTGCACAGAAAGCAGTTGAAAGAATTAACAACTGGGACCTGCTCTTACTGAGAAGTTTTTTCACGTCAAAAGAAATTTCCAACAAGGTGAAAAGGCAACCCACAAATTTGGAAAATATCATGACAAATAAGTACTCAGACAAAGGTCTGCTCTCTAGAATTTATAAAGAACAAAAACCAATAGGGCCTCAAAAATTAAAGACCAAATCCAGAAATGGGCATCCGAGATGAACACACGCTCTCAGAGGAAGAAATTTAAAAAGCGAATAAATATATGAAAAAATGCTCCACACCACTAATCATCTGTGAAATGCAAAATAAAACAATATTGAAATATTATCTCACAACAGAATGAGTGTCTATCATAATGAAATCACCCAAAAACAAATTTTGGAGAGGCTGTGGGGAAAAAGGAACCCTTCTCCACTGCTGGTGGGAATGCAGGCTGGTGCAACCGTTATGGAAATCAGTATGGAGACTCGTCAGAAAAGTTTGACTGGAAATTCCATTTAAACCAGGTATTCCTCTACTGGGAATTTTCCCAGAGGATCTGAAGACATCATATCAGAGTGATATATGTGTGCAAATGTTTATAGCAGCACAATTTGTGATAGCCACATCTTGCAAACAACCAAAATGCCCATCACCTGAGGAATGTTTGAAAAAGTTGTGGTATTTTTACACAATGGAATATTATTCAGCTATTAAGAATGATAAACTGCAAGCCTATATATTGAAGTGAATGCCACTTGAACATATACTCATAAGTGAAATAAAGCAGACACAAATATGTAAATACCCTATAGTTTCCCTAGTACAAGTACTCAAAAGAAGAAATTAAAATAGAAATGTATAACACAAGTAAAAGGGAAGTAGGATCTTGAGGACTAGCTAATCAAGAGAGGGAAAGGAGAAAATTTAGGAACATGACAATGTCAACACATGCAATTATAGGTAGAATATGGGCAAGGCAATGATCCTGAATATCTCCATAAATTTTTTTAATCTAGCAGTTAATTGGAAAGATTCTCACCCTGGCTAACTATATATACTATATATACAAATACCTCTGAACTAAGAAAATGCACTGCAGATGGTCATCTGTAATAGTAGTTTCATGCTTAGAGGGCCTGTCATTCTGATCTTCTGAACATGGACTGCTTGTTTTGACATGCCAGTTGCTGCTATGATGTCTCTCTCGTAGATGGTTGTGCAAAAAGAAGGGGTTGGTGAATGAAAGCAAAATACAGGAAAAGGAATATTGTGGGACTGTCCTGCTTCAAGGTTGTATATGGTGAGATTTTTGGACTTATGTGTAAACATAAAAAGTATATAACTTTTATGCCTATGATTAAAATATACTCTAATTTTTAAATTTTTGTCATATTCTGTAGGAACTTACAATCCAACATATCAATACTTTAAGAAAAATACCTGTTCAATATTATGCCTAAGATGTTTGATATGCAGACAGATAGTGAGGTGAAGCTTAACAGCCTAAGTTGTATGCTAATAATAATGAGCTTGTCTTCTGAATGGTTAACAACCTAAGTTTACAGACCAAAATTAGATGAAAAGGAGGTCTGCAAGAAAAGCCAACATTTTGGCCCTAGCCTTCCATGGTCAATTAAGACTCTGGACATGTGAGAACTTGTACTGTAATGTCATGTAACTCGGCGCTGTCCCAAATTTTCTGATCAAGGAGATTATGAGGCCAAAGAGGAAAGTGATTGATGATGTGTAGTGTGCCTAAGGAGAGTCACATGAAGAGAAAACATTCTTTCAGGCTTTCAGAGAGAGTACATTGGCCAAGCAATGGCCGTGACTCATCCACATGGCTGACACTGACAAACAATTTGAGGTAGAGTATCTATTATAAATCCAGTGGGGATTTCACCGAACTTATCAGACACAGAAGTTACAACTCTTGTTGCATAGATCCTGCTTTTCCTCAGTCTTATCAACCCTGCAAAAAAGTATTTAAACCAAACATAAGAAGTAAAGCCACGCTGTTATGTTGCGCTGTAGGGTACTCAGGTCAACAATTTCTGACATTGACAGTGAATCGGAAGACCCAGTACTATTATGGACTACTGAACTCTTTCAGATTATTTTTCTGAGTTAACACATGTATCATATTCAAATAACCGAATTTAACAAAAAAAATGGTATACAGATGAATGTCCCTTTTGTATCTCTGTATTCAAAGTTCTTAGGATAGATATATAGTTACATTCTCTTAATGAATAGAGTGATTTGTTCTAATATTGTTTTTAGATATTTTATCCAGTACACATCTTGTACAGCAATTAACCACTGGGAGGAATGTATGCAATGTGTTAATTATCGAAACTGTCCTACCAACTTTATATGAAACTCTCTCATTTCTATTTGTTTATCAATAAAATTTTGGAAAAAAGTGATAAACTCATGCCTTTATATTGAAGTGGATGCCACTTGAACATGTACTCATAAGTGAAATAAACCAGACACACATGTCATATAGTTTCCCTAGGGTAAGAACTCAAAAGAAGAAATACAAATAGAAACATATAATACAAGTAAAAGTAAAGCAGGATCTCGAGGACTAACTAATCAAGAGAAGGAAAGGAGAAGAGCTAGGAAACATGACAATATCTAGCCTTAGAGTTATATTTGGAAGATGGACAAGGCAATGATCCTGAGACTCTCCAGAAGATTTTTGAATCTAGCAGTTAATTGGATAGATTCTCACCCTCACTAACTATATATACTGATACCTGTGAACTAAGCAGCTGCACTTAAGATGTTAATCTGGAATAGTGGTTTCATGCTTGGAGTGCCTGTCATTCTGGTCTTGTGAATATGGGCTGCTTGTCATGACATGACAGTTGCTGCTATGATGTCTCTTGGGTAAATGGTTGTTCAAAAAGTAGGCGGTGGTGCATGAAATTAAGAGACAGGAAAAAGAATATTGTGGAACTGCCCTGTTTCAAGTTTGTATATGGTTAGTTTTTTGGACTTATGTGTAAACATAAGAAGTACATAATTATTTATGTCTATTTTTAAAATGTATTCTAATTTTCAAATGTTTTTTCATCATATTCTGTCTGGATTTAAAGTTCAACATATCAATATTGATGAAAAATACCTGTTCCATGTTATACCTCAGATGTTTAATATTCAGACAGTTAGTGATGTTAAGCTTAACAGCCTAGGTTGTGTGGTAATAATAAGCTTGTCTTCTGGATGGTTAACAACCTAAGTTTGCAGACCAAATTAGAGAAAAGGAGAGCTGCAAGGAAACCCAACTTTTTGGCCTTAGCCCTCCAAGGTCAATTAAGACTCAAGATATATGAGAACTTGTACTGCTACATCATGTAACTCAGTAGTGTCCCAAATTTTCTGATCAAGGAGATTATGAGGCCAAAGTGGAAAGTGATCCATGATGTAGAGTGTGCCTAAGGAGAGTCACATGGAAAGAAAATATTCTCTCAAGTTTTCACAGAAAGCACATTTGCCAAGCAATTGCCATGACTCCTCCACATGGCTGACACTGACAAAGACTCTACAATCTGAGGTATAGGATCTCAGGATAAATCCTGAGGGGATTTCACTGATCTTATCAGAGCCAAAATCTACAACTCCTGTTGCATGTGTCCTGATTTACCTTGGTCTTCACCATCCAGCAGAAAAGTATGAAAACGTTATGTTGAGCTGTAGGGGACTCAGGTCAACAATTGCTGTCATCGCCAGTCAAGCTAAAGACCCAATACTTTTATGGGCTGCTGGTCTCTTTTAGAATATTTTGCTTAGTTGATTCACCTATAATATTCAAAGAACGGTACTTAACAAAAAAAGGGAATGCAGATGAATGTCCATTTTGTATCTGTGTATTCAAAGTGGTTAAGATAGATATATAGTTACATTCTCTTAATGAATAGAGGGATTTTTGCTAATGGTGTTTTTTAATAGGATATCATGACTTCATCTTGTACAGCAATTAACCACTAGGAAGTATTCATACAATGTGTTAATTATTGAAACTGTCCTACCAGTTTGTTTTGAAACTGTCTCATTGCTATTTGTTTCTCAATAAAATTATGAAAAAATATGAAACTATAATAATTATGCATGTTCTTAAATGATACTAATAAAATTGTTGCATCACTTTTAGAAACTCTTTTAAACACGTACTTTTTGGTTCAAAATTATGCTAGAAATATGATAACATTTGCCACTGCGGTTGCTATACCCTTTTTGAAATTGATGAGTCATAAAGTTCTTAAAAGATTTAGAGCCATATGAGCACATGTGAAATACATCTTATTTTGACAAAAGGACAATTGCAATCAAAAGTTAACAACATTCAGTGTCTGACATATAAGAGGATATATTATATAGCAAAAATCTCCAATAGAATCAAAGTAGCAGATTTTACATTGTAAACAAAAGTTTCTACAAATGTTACATAATTAAAGAGCAATATCAATTGTACAATGGAAAAGGAGAAGAAACCCACTGTATGATAGAACATCAGTGAGTTTTATGATGTTTTAATAGAACCCAATGAATAAATATGATCCAGAGCAAAGGACAATTACCAGCTAAGCCACAGAGTGACAAAGAATATTGTCACACCCTTTTTGTTGAACAGAAAGTAATCTACTATAAGGAATAAAATCACTGTCTAGCTTTAGTGAAGGATAGACTTCTTGATAGTTAATATAGGTGCTATATTACAGAACACAATGCATAAGAAGCAATGACTACAGAGCAGGGATTCAATTGGAAAATAAATCTGCAGGAAGTTTCAGATTAATTGGATGGGATAAACACAGGAAAAGGGATAGTTACATGACAAAAAATTTAAATTCAGATTTTCTCCTACATGCAGAGTGGTTAGAATTGAGTTTCACTTTGATTGGCTATAGGATTTACACTGAGGATTGATGGAACACACTTCTAGTGAGTGGGTGAGTCAGAGAGGTATACTCTTGAGGTCTATGTTAACTCCTCAACCCTTCCTCTCTTGCACACTTCTGTTCTGCTTCCTTGACATCATGAACTAAGAAGCTCTGCTGTACCAGTTTTGCACCAAGCTCTTTCACCTTAAAGTATCTGTCTTAGAACCAAATGGTCATGAATGAATCAAACTTTTCCTTCTTTCATTTTTTATGTATTGTGCATTGCACGTCAGAGACAAAATAAATTGGGACCAGAGCAGTAGAGTTTATATCTAATCATGTGGTTTACAAGCTTTTGGAACTCTTTTTGGAGTGAAGTGGACATGGGCTAGAGAAGCCCTAGAATGATATGAAAGAGTCTGGTCTGTGACTTGATTCAGAGTTCAAAATACTAACAGAAATTTAGGCAGTAAAGTTTCAAGAGGACTTATCTGGAAATAAGAATACCACTGGTGTTTGGCTTAGAGGCCAATTGTCTTATACTCTGGCAAAATGTTGTCTGTATTTTGTCCATGTCATGAGAATCTGTGGGAGTGGAGATTAAAGGTAGTGGGTTAATTGAAAGACAGATCAACATTCAAGATCTAGCATACATAATGTTAACTGCTTTTGCTAGATTTAGAGTGAAAATAGGGGACACATACCAGAGGACAAAAAATCTGAAATACTTATATGTTAGTCCAGAAGGAAACAAGTGTAAAGTTGGAGGGTAAAGAAATTGTGCTTGCTAAAAGACCATTAAAATAAATCGAGTACTTTTTTTTATTTTTTTTAAAATTTTTTTTATTTTATTTATTTGAGAGAGAGAGAGAGAGAGAGAGAGAGAGAGAGAGGTGTGTGTGTGTGTGTGTGTGGCCAGCTCAGACCACCAGGGGGCGGGGCTGGCTGGCATGTGGTGCTGGGGGATTGAACCGTGGTCCCTGATGCCTTGCCAAGACTTGTTCTAAGTAGGTGCTTTAGACCACTGAGCCATCTCTCCAGCCCAAATCGAGTACTTTGTACATAAAGAAGAAAGATATATTAGGAACATCTCAGAAAGCATTAAAGCCTACCTATTTCAGTATTACATGTATAGATTTGTCAAATATTATTTGAGAACACAGTCCCTGGAATCTATACTTGAGAAACACTTTGTAGGTAACTAGTTCTCTAGTGTTCATTTTACTTGGTTCAGTCATTCAGGCACTCAGAGGCTGCTTTAGCCATCATTCAACCTGTGCTCTGCATAGCTTCCACTGACAGCTGACCTTGACAGTATATATGTAATGTTGATTTTACAAGCATGTAGAATTAAGGGGTTATGGCCTCAGGTAAAATTGTGCCCAGATTTCAAATGAAGCCTATGAAATCCAGGCAATGATCCCTAGAGAGGAAAGTGCAAGAATGTGTGTGAATAAAGTCAAATGTGGAGTGGCTCTCACGCAATCAGAGATTCTAGAAATATGGAAAGTTGGCTGATGAAAGCTACGGGATGACTGGAGCCATCCCAGTGGGGAAGATATATGTGTTTCAGCCAGCAAACTCAAAGGTGTAGAGTCACTCAAGCCCTCTTAAACACACATTTTACGGCCCTGTTCCTTGGATGTTAGTTACAGCAATATGACTTACTGTTTGTTTCACTAGATTTCAGACTTGCTTTGGTCTAATTTTTGTCTAGATATCTATTCTTCCTAATTGATATTGGAATGTTTACCCTGTACCACTGTAACTTGATCTGAAGTAACTTTTGTTTTATCTTTAACAAACGTTTACAGCTAAGAATTTTCTTTGAATCTCAGAAAAGACTTGCTTTGGACTTGTAGGAAATATGGTAATTATTGACCCTTTGTGGAAGGGATTATTACATTTCTAGTTACACACAGGATAATTTCATTGTGTTAGGCAGAATTGAGAATATATATATAATTATAATTATTATTTATTTATTTATTTATTTATTTATTTATTTATTTTGCCGAACCGGGGATTGAACTCAAGCCATTGCGCTTGCCAGGGAAGCACTTATTCCACTAAGCCATCTCCCCGGCCCCTGAGAATAAGTTTTTGTTTGGAAATTAATTATAATTTATGAGGATGTTTTTGGTAACAAGTGGAAAAAGATGGTATATGCTAGGGCATAATTTCAAGTTGATTGTCTTTGAGATTCACGCTGGATGAGGGTATACTTATAGCTCTCCATGGATGGGTTACAAAGGTATAACCTCAGTGTCTGCCTGGAACCTTAGCCTTTTCTCTCTGGTATGCTTACCACCTCTACTTCTTGCTTCCAACAAGTAAGTAACTTTGTTATTCCATTCTACACTGCCATTAAGTCTCTGCCATGAAATCAGCTGATCAGGGACTGAGACTTTGAGCACATTAAACCTCTCCCCTTTCAGTATTACATGTAGTGTATCACAGTGTTACTGTGACTCTCTGACTAATAAAACACATTTTTAATTTAAAAGCAGGGTGCTGTGCAATTCAGAGTGGCACATGTACTGCTAATTTTCACAGCTGCTTACAGTTCTGACCAAGAGAATGTGAAGAATTCTATGGTTAAATCAATATGTGGAAATATTCTTTCATCATTTGACTTTCAGCCTATGAATTTCTTTATGAAATAAGTGTGTTTCTTGTATACAGCATATCGTTGGATTTTGTTTCCTAATACACTGTGCCAATCCATTTCTTTTAATTGGCTAATTGAGTCTATTTACATACATAATTATAATTGAGATGCATTGATTTACAATGCACATGTTATTAAACAGCTGTTGTTTAGTCCTTTTTGTCCTGTGTTTAATTGTTTGCCCTATTAAGTGGGTTCCTTCTGTTCTTGTTTGTGGAGTTCTGATCATTTTGGTCCCACTCTAGAACACCTTTTAGTAGTTTGTGTAGGGTTGGCTTTGGCATCATGAAATTCTTTAGTTGTTCTTTGTCATGGAAGTATTTCACTTCTTCATCAAACTTGGAAGAGAGTTTTGCGGGGTATAGTAGAGTGTGCTGGAATTTATTTTCATAGAGGACTTGGAATACTCTGCTCCATGCTCTCTTTGCCTTCATTATTTGGGAAGAGCAGATTTGCAAAATTCTGATGGGTTGTCCTTTAACTGTGACCTATTTCTCTTCTCTAGCGGTTCTCAGTATATTGTTCTTGTCCTAGATTTCTGTGATCTTGATTATTGTATGTCTCGGTGGATTTTTAATTGGGTTGAAGTTATTTGGAGTTCTACATGCTTCGGTTAAATGAATGTCATATTGTTCCCTCATATTTGGAAAGTTTTCTACTATTACTTCTGCCAATATTCTTTTTTTTTGTTTTTGTTTTTGTTTTTGTTTTTTGCAGAACTATGTATTGAACTCAGGCCCTTGTGTTTCCCAGGCAAGCACTTATTCTACTGAGTCATCTGTCCTGTTTTTGTTTTTGTTTTTTGCAGAACTATGTATTGAACTCAGGCCCTTGTGTTTCCCAGGCAAGCACTTATTCTACTGAGTCATCTGTCCAGCCCCTTATTCTCTCTATTTTTATTTATTTATTTATTGAATAAGCAAATGTATTTATTTTATTTTATTTTGTTTTACTTTTTGTATTTTAGGGAAAGGTCTACAGGGTGTTCAGGGTCTCACTACTAGATAGAACTCATAGTGATGTGCCTGTTTACAGTCTCTCAAGAGCTGGGATTACAGGCACATTCCACAAATCCCAGGCTCAATTGCTGTCTCAGCACACCCCCAGGGGTGGGACTGGCACAGGAGGACTGGGGATTGAACACCTGACCACAGAGTCTGTTTGCAAATGCTTTTTTTAGTTTTCTCAGCAAAGATTTCTCTTTTTTCCCATAATTTTATTGAGAAACAAATAGCAATGAGACAGTTTCAAATCAAATTTGTAGGACAGATTCAATAATTAACACATTGCATACATTCTTCCTATTGGGTAATTGCTGTAGAAGATGTGGACATGATATCTTATTTACAAACAACATTAGAACAAATGCCTCTATTCACTAAAAGAATGTAACTATATATCCATTCTAAGAACTTTGAATACACAGATATAAAATGAACATTCGTCTGTATCCGATTTTTTTGTTTAGTTCCCTTAATTAAATATTATAGGTGTGTTAACTCAGCAAAGTATGCTAAAAGAGTCCAGTAGTCCATAATAATATTGGGTCTACCTCTTTACTGGCAGTGTTAGTAATTGTTGACCTGAGTCCCCTAGAGCTCAACGTAACAGCGTGGCATTTCTTCTCATATTTCATTTATATACTTTTCTGCTAGATGGTTAAAAACAAGATAAAGCAAGACCTATGCAACAAGAGTTGTAGCTCTTGGGTCTGATAAGGTACATGAAATGCCCTCAGGATTGATCCTGAGATCCTGTACCTCAGATTGTACACCTTTTCTCAGTGTCAGCCATGTGGAAGAGTCACAGCCATTGCTTGTCCAATGTGCTCTCTGTGAAAGCCTGAGAGAATGTTTTCTCTCCATGTAACTCTCCTTAAGCACACTCCACTTCATCGATCATTTCCCTCTATGGCCCAATAATCTCCGTGATCAGAAAATTTGGGATACTACTGAATTACTTGATGTTAAAGTACAAGCTCTCATATGTCCTGATTCTTAGTTGACTTTGGAAGGCTGGGGCCAAAATGTTGGCTTTCCTTGCAGAATCTCCTTTTTCTCTACATTTGTTCTGGAAACTTAGGTCGTTAATCCTCCAGAAGAGAAGTTTACTGTTATTACCACAAAAACTAGGATGTTGAGCTTTACCTCACTATCTGTATGAATATCAACCAACTTAGGCATAACATGGAACAGGTATTTTTCATCAAGTATTGATACATTGAAATTTAAGTCCCTACAGAATATGATGAGAAAACATTTAAAAATTAGGATATATTTTTAAAATAGGCTTAAAAATTATATAATTTTTATGTTTACAAATTAATCCAAAAATCTTACCATGTACCACCTTAAAGCAGTACAGTCCCACATCTCTTTACCTGTCTCCTGCCTTCATTCACTACCCCCTTCTTTTTGAACAATCGTCTAATCGAGACACAGCACAGCAGCATCTGGCATGGCATGAAAAGCATCCCATATTCAGAAAAGCAGAATGACAGTCACTCCAAGAATGAACCTACAAGTACAAATTGTCATCTTCAGTGCAGTTGCTTGGTTCACTGGTATGAGTATATATAGTCAGGGTGAGAATCTTTACAATTAACTGCTAGATTCAAAAATATTCTGGAGATTCGCAGGATAATTGCCTTGCCCATCTTCTACACAATACTGTATGTCTTGACATTTTCATTTTTCCTAGCTCCTCCCCTTTCCCTCTCTTGATTAATTAGTCCTTTAGTTCCTGCTTTCTTTTTACTTGTTTTATAGCTCTCTATTTGTATTTCTTCTTTTGAATTCTTACAGAATGAAACTATAAAATATTTACACATGTGTGTCTGGTTCATTTCACTTATGAGTATATGTTCAAGTGGCATCCACTTCAATATAAATGCTTGGAGTTTATCATTCTTAATAGCCGAATAATATGCCATTGTGTAAAAATACCACATCTTTTACAACCATTCCTCTGGCGATGGGAATCTTGGTTGTTTCCAAGAATTGGCTATCACAAATTCTGCTGCTATAAACACAGGCACACATATATCACTATGATATGATATTTTCAAATCCTCCAGAAAAATTCCAAGTAGAAGAATAGCCAGTTTAAATGGGATTTGCAGTCCAAATTTTCTAAGGAGTCTCCACACTGATTTCCATAACAGTTGCACCAGTCTACAATCCCACTAGCAGTGGAGAAATGTCTCTTTCATCCCACAACCTCTCCAACATTTGTTGTTGGGTGATTTCTTTATGATAACCATTATTTCTGGTGTGAGATGATATCTCAGTGTTGTTTTAATTTGCATTTCGCAGACGGTTAATGATATGGAGAATTTTTTCATATATTTATTCGCTTCTTTAATATCATAATCTGAGAAGCGTGTGTTCATCTCTGATGCCCATTTGCACTGGGTCTTTAAATTTTGGGGCCTTAGTGTTTTTTAGTTCTTTTTAAATTCTATAGAGCAGACCTGTGTCTGAGTACTTATTTGTCATGAATTTTTTCGAATTTGTGGGTTGCCTTTTCACTTTGTTGGTAATTTTTTTTGACGCGAGAAAACTTCTCAGTAAGAGCAGTTCCCAGTTGCTAATTCTTTCAAATGTTTCCCATGCGATTTGATTTCTATTCATGAACACTTTGCCTACCCCTATGTCTCCAGAAGTTCCTCCCACTTTCTCTTCCAGGAGAATTAGTCTTTCTGCTTTAATTTTTAGATCTTTAATCCATTTTGACTTTAGTTTAGTTCATGGTGATAGACCTGGGTCAAGTTTGAGTTTTCGGCATGTAGAGAGCCAGTTTTTCCAGCACCATTTGTTAAAGAGGCTATCTCTCTTCCAGTGAGTATTTTTGTCCACTTTGTCAAAGATAAGTTGGCTGAGTATGTTCGTAGGGGCTTCAGTGTCTTCTAATCTATTCCATTGATCCTCAGGTCTATGTTGTTGCCAGTACCATGCTGATTTTATCACAGAAGGCTTGTAGTATAATTTCAAGTCAGGAATTTTAGTGCCTCCTAACTTGTCTTTATTGCCCAGGATTTCCTTTGCAATTCTAGGTCTTTTCTGGTTCCAGATAAATTTTAGGAATGATTTCACTAGCTCTGTGATGTATGTCGGTGGTATTCTGATAGGGATTTCATTAAATCTGTACAGCAATTTTGGGAGTATGGCCATCTTCACAATGTTGGTTCTTCCTATCCAGGAGCATGGAATATCTTTACATTTTCTGAAATACTCTACAGTCTCTTTTTTAAGAGTACTGTAATTTTCCTTGAAAAGATCTTTGATTACTTTAGTTAGATTAATTTCAACATCTTTCATTTTCCTCGGTGCTATTGTAAAATGTATTGTTTCTAGAATTTCCCTCTCAGTGTGCTTGTTGTCTCTGTAGAGGAATGCTATTGACTTTTGAGTATCGACTTTATAACCTGCTATGCTACTGAATTTCTGTATTAATTCTAGGAGCTTCTCGGTGGAATTTTTTGGGTTTTCAAGTAAAGTATCATGTCATCTGCAAATAAAGATGATTTAACTCTTCTTTACATATTCTTATTCCTTTTATTACTTTCTCTTGTCTAATGGCTTTAGCTAATGATACCAGAACTATATTGGATAGAAGTGGTGTTAAAGGACATCCTTGTCTTGTACCAGATCTAAAAGCAAAAGATTTCATGTTTTCCGCATTTAGGAATATGTTAGCTGTTGGGTTTTCATAAATGGCTTTTACCAAATTGAAGTGGAGGCCATCTATTCCAATTTTCTTTAGGACTTTGAACATGAATGACTGTTGGACTTTGTCAAAAGCCTTTTCTGCATCGATGGAGATGATCTTGTGGTTTTTAGTTTTCGATCTATTGATATAGTCTATTACATTTATAGATTTTCGAAGGTTGAAACTTCCTTGCATCCCTGAGATGTATCCTACCTGGTCATGGTGTATGATCTTCTTGATGATTACTGTATTATATTTCCTAGTATTTTATTGAGGATTTTTGCATCTATGTTCATGAGGGAGATCCGCCTGTAGTTCTATTTCTTAGGGGGGTCTTTCCCTGGTGTTGATATCAGTATAATAGTTGCCTCCAGGATTGATTTTGGGAGGATTGCTTCTTTTTCAATTTCATGGAAGATTTAGAGGACTATGGGTACTCCATCTTCTGTAAATGTCTTCAAGAGTTCAACTGTTAATCCATATGGACCTGGACTTTTCTTTGCCGGTAGGTTTTTAATTACATCTCGTATTTCCTTGGCTGTTATTGGGCTATAGTGAGTTGTAATATGTTATTGATTCAATTGTGGTAATTTGTACCTTTCTAGGAATCTGTCCATTTCTTCTGTGTCTTCTATTCTGTAAGAGCAAAGATTCTCAAAGTAGCTTTTGATAATCTCCTGAATTTCCACAGGGTCTGTGTTGATTACACCCTTTTCATTCCTTATTGCTTGTATTTGAATTTTTTCTTTCTTCTTTTTGATGAGATTTTGCTAGAGACTTATCAATTTTATTTATTCTTTGAAAGAACGAGCTTTTTCCTTGTTTATTTCTTTGAATAGTATTTTTTGTCTCAATTGAATTAATTTCTGCTCTAATCTTTATAATTTCTTCCTGTCTTTGGGAGCTGGGTTTTGTTTACTCTACATTTTCTAGTTCTTGAAGATGCAACATTAGGGTATTAATTTGTTACCATTCTGTTTTCCTAATGTGTGAGTTCACAGCTATGAATTTCCCTCTGAGAACTGCTTTCATCGTATCCAATAAATTACGATAAATTGTGCTTTCATTGTCATTGATTTGTAGATATTGTTGAATTTCTTGTTTAATATCATCTGTGACCGATTGGTTGCTGAGTAGGATGTCATTTAATTTCCATGTATTTACGGTTTTTTTCTGGTTTCTTTTGTCATTTATTTCCAGTTTCATTGCACTGTGGTCAGATAATGTGCATGTGATAATTTCTGTCTTCTTACATATACTTAAGCATGACCTATGGACCAGAGCATGATCTATTTTAGAAAATGACCCATGTGCAGCTGAGAAAAATGTGTATTCAGCTGTGTTTGGGTGTAACACTCTGTATATATACAACAAGTAAATTTTTGTCAAGCTCTGGTTTAGTTCTGTTATTTCTTTGCTAAGTTTTGTCTGGTTGACCTAACTTTTGGAGATAAGGTTGTGTTAAGTTCTCCCGTTAAAATTGTGGTATTGGTTATTAGATTTTTCATGTACATTAAGATTTGCTTTATACAGTTGGTTGCTCCCATGTTTTGTGCATTCATATTTATGAGTTTTAGCTCTTCCTCTTGAATTTTTCCCCTAACTAGTGTATGGTGACCTTCTTTATTTCGCTTGATCATTGTTGGTTTGAAGTTGAGACTGTCTGAGAATAGTATGGCTAACCCTGCTGTTTTCTGAGTTGCTGAGTCATTTAGTATCATGTTCTATCCTTTGACTTTCAGCCTATGAATGTCTGTATGAGTTAAATGTGTTTCTTCTATACAACATATTGTTGGATTTTCTTTCCTAATCCACTGTGCCAGTCTATTTCTCTTAATTGGTGAATTCAATCCATTTGCGTTGATGTTTAGTATTGACATGTATTGACTTACGATGGACATGTTATTTAGCTGTTGTCATTTACTCCTTTTTCTCCTGTGTTTAACTGCTTTCCCTATTTAGTTGTTTGCTTCTGATCTCATTCGTGGAGCTCTGATGATTTTGGTCCCTTTCTAGAACATCTTTGAGTGTCCTGTGTAGGGTTGGCTTTGTCATCATGAATTTCTTTACCTGTTCTTTGTCATTAAAGTGTTTCAGTTCTCCATCAATCTTGAAAAGGTGTTTTGCAGTATATAGTAGTCTGAGGTGGAATTTGTTTTCATAGAGGTTTTGAAGTACTCTGCACCATGCTCTTCTTGCCTTCATGGTTTGTGAAGAGAAGCTGGCCATAATTCTAATGGGTTTTCCTTTGAATGTGATCTGCTTCTTTTCTCTAGCGGCTTTCAGTAGATTATTCTTGTGCTGAATTTCTGGGATCTTGACCATTATATGTCTCGGTGTGTTTTTCAATGGGTTGAGGTTACTTGGCGTTCTGTATGCTTCAGTTACCTGAATGTCAGATTGTTTCCTCATATTTGGGAAGTTTTCTACTATTACTTCTGCCAATATTTTTTAATGTCCCTTTTATTGACTCCTTCTTTCTCATTGATGCCTATTAGTCTCACATTGTTCATCTTTGCATCATCTTGCAGGTGATGGATTATTCTTTCCTGCATCCTCATTGTTTTTAAGAGATCAATTCTTACCTTTTCACTGACTGCACCAGCATCTTCAAGGTTTGAAACTCTGTCTTCCCATTCACTTAAAAGGTTTTGCAAGCTTGTGATTGAGATTTTAATTTCCTCTATATGTCTTTGACTCTGCTTCATGTGATCTATTTCTTTCCTGTATTGCTCATTCAATGAATCTATCATTTTTCTAATCTCCTCTATTTTTTATCAATGTATTCTTTGGAACCAGTTATAAATTCTTTAACTGCATTTTTGTTCAGATTGTGTTTCCTCCCTATGTTTCTGTATTTGCGTCTTTACTTCAGATGCTATGAGTTCTGAGAGTGTATTTTTATTTCAGAAAAGTATTGTGCACTGATTACCTCTATATCTTTCTGCTGTTCCTTTTTTACTGTCAACACTATTATTTCATGCATTTGAGAAAAGCTAGTGTTCTCTGCACTTGTTCTGGTTGGGCTTTGTGTTTCCTCCATGTTTCTGCATTTGATTCTTTACTGCAGATGTTATTAATTCAGGAATTTCTTTTTTTATTTCCTGTCTGAGTTCCTCTTTAACTTTCTGCAGCTGTTTATTTATTTCAGAAGCCATTGATTCATGGCTTTCTGCCGTGTGATTCCCAATTTGTTCTGTGTTAGTGTCCTCTGTACTTGTTATGTGTGAGCTTGGGTTCTGAGGTTGCATTTTGTTCCTTCTCGTCATTTTGTGTAGCACTGTCTTCTGACCTTTGTTGTAGGTCTTTGTGGCACTTATAACCTTAGCATGTACTGAAGTTCAGGTGCAGATCTACAAAGTTTGGATTTATCCAGCTGTGCCTGGCTTGGGTCTGACTGCTGTGCTCAGCTCTTTCCTCCTGCTGCCCTTGGGGATGAACCTGTTGTGCGCCTCTGGCAAGATTTTCCTTTCCTGGACTAGCTGGGTAGTTCTATTCTCTATACTCTCTGCAGGGATTGCAGCTGCAGGTTTTCAACTCTGTCCTGTATGCCTGGCCTGAGCTGATCCTGGAGCAGACAATTTGGAGTAGGGCCGAGTGGCAGCTCTCCCACACACTCACCAGACCTGGGCTAGGACTTGGTCTGGGGGTTCTGAGAATGCGGCAGTAATTCCTACTGGGCGGACGGGTGACGGAGGTTCTGCAGAGTATTGTGGTGAGTCCCAAGGGGGTGGAAGAGGGTGTCACCCGCCCTGCTCCTGGGCTGGGACCAGTAGAAGGTCCTGCTGGTGCATGGTAGCCAGGAGCTCTCCCACATTCTCAGAGGGCCTGGGCTAGGACTGGATCTGGGTGTTCCCGGAATGCGGTAGAAATTCCTTCTTGGCGGGCTAGATTTCTTTATGATAGCGATTCTTACTGGGGTGAGATGATATCTCAATGTTGTTTTAATTTGCATTTCATGGATGGCTAGTGATTTGGAGCATTTTTTCATATATTTATTTGTATCTTTAATTTCATCCTCTGAGAAGTGTGTGTTCATCTCAGATGCCCATTTCTGAAGTGGTTCTTTAAAATTTGGGGCCCTAGTGCTTTTTAGTTCTTTATAAATTCTACAGAGCAGACCTTGTCTGAGTACTTATTTGTCATGATTTTTTTCCCAAATTTGTGGGTTTTCTCTTCACTTTGTTGTTAATTTCTTTTGATGTGCAAAACCTTCTCAACAAAAGCAGGACCCAGTTGTTAATACTTTCTAATGTTTCTCATGAGATTTGATTTTTGTTCATGAACTCTTTGCCTACCCCTATGTCTTCAAGTGTTCCCTTATTCTTTTTATATCATTTGTAGTGTCCCTTCTTTCTCATTGATGCTTATTAATGTCATGTTGTTCCTGTCTGCATCATATTTCAGATGATGAATTATTTTTTCCTTCATCCTAGTTTTTTTAAGAGATCTTTTCTTACCATTTCACTAGCTGCGACAGTGTTTTCAAGACCTGAAACACTATCTTCACTTTCACTCAATTTTGCAAGCTTTTGATTGAACTTTAAAGTTCCTCTATATCTCTTTGATTTTGCTTCATGCAATCTAGTTCTTTCTTGTATTGCTCGTTCAAGGAATCTGACACTTTCCTATCCTCCAGTATTTTTTATCAGTGTCTCCTTGAGAAGCAGTTATTAATTCTTCTACTTCAGAGATTATTTCTTATGTGATTTGTTCTATATATTTCTGCATTTGATTCTTTATTTCAGCTTCTATTAATTCAGAGGTTTCTTTTTTATTTATGATATTAATTCTGATATTAGTTCCTCCATACCTTTCTGCTCTTGTTTCTTTACTTCAGATGCTATTAATTCAGACATTTCTCCTGTGCTGTGCCCTTGTCTCTTGTTCTGGGTGGGCTTGGCACATGTGATTACATTTTGCTTCTTCTCTTTGTCATTTTGTATGGCACTGTCCTCTGACCTTTGTTGTAGAGCTTTCTTGGAGTAATAACCTTAGCACCTACTAAAATTCAATTGCAGATCTACTAAGTTTGAGTTCATACAGCTGTGCCTGGCTTGGGTCTGGCTACTGTGCTCAGCTCCTTCCTGCTGCTGCTCTTGGAGGTGAACTTGTTGTGCCCTTCTGACAACATGTTCTGCTTCTGGATTAGCTGAGTTGTTTTGGCTCCTAGTCTCTCTACAGGGACTTCAGCTGCAGACTTTGACTCCAAGCCTCTATGACAGGCCTGTGCTGGGTCTGGAGTTGTCAAGAGGGCACAGGAGAGCACAGAAGTTCTCCCACATGCTCACTTGGCCTGGACTTGGGCGATCTGGAGGGGTCCTGAGAGCACAGTGAAAGTTATCACTCACAAGGCAGGCTTGGGCTGGCTGTGGAGGGGTGGATGCATCCGAAGAGCATGGTGAAAGGTCTCACTCATGTGATGGGCCTGGGCTTGGTCCAGGGAGGTCCTGTGGGTACAGGGGAGTGCAGAAGCTCTTCCCACACCCGTTGGGCCTAGGCATGGGCGGGTCTGAAGTGGTCCCAAGTGTGCGACAGAAGTTCTGACTCACAATTCAGAACTTGGGCTGGCTCTGGATGCATGGAGGGGTCCCAAGAGTGTGGCAAATGGTCTCACTCATGTGTTCGTCCTGGACTTGGTCCAGAGGGTTTCAGCAGGCACAGAAGAGCGCAGTAGCTCTCCCACACACTAGCAGGACTTGGGCTTGGGCAGGTCTCTGTATTTCAGTTTTTGGATGTTATTGTGAAAGGCATGTTTTCCCTAATTTCTCTCTTAGTGTGTTCATTATGTGTAGAAACAGTATTGACCTTTTGAGTGTTGATTATGTATCCTGCTATGCTACTGAATTTGATTGTTAAATCTACAAGTTTCTTGGTAGAATATTTTGGGTCTTCTATGTACAATATCATCATCAGCCAATGATAATTTCTTCTCTTTTTTTCCATTTCTTATTCTTTTTATTTTCCTCTTTTCTTGTGTCTTGGGCTAATAGTTCTAGAACTAAATTGAATAGAAGTCACAATAGACATCCGTGCTTTGGTCCTGATTTTAGAATAAAAGCTTTTAGGTTTTCTCCATTTATATTGATGTTGGGTACTGGTTTGTTTTGGATGGCTATAACCATTAGTTTGAGGTAAAGTTCATCTACTTAATTTCAAGGATTGTTGGACTCTTCAAAAGCTTTTTTTGTTTTGCATCTATTGAGATGACTGTGTTATTTTGTCTTTGATTCTGTTGATGAGGTACATTACATTTATAGATTTGCATATACTGAACCATCCCTGCATATCTGGTTTGCATCCAACTTGGTCAAAATCATCTTATAGATTTTCTGCGTTCTTTTTGCTAGCAATTTAGAGAATTTTTGCATTTGTGTTCATTAGGCAGATTGGTCTGTAGTTCTATTTTAATTTGGGACCTTCTTTCATTTTGGTTTTGGTTTTGCCTCCACAAATGAATATGGGAGAATTGTTTCCATTTCAATTTCATTGAAAAATTTGAGTAGTATTGGTAATAATTATTCTGTACATTTCTTCTAGAATTCATCTGTTAATAAATCAAGACACGGATTTTTCTTGTTGGTAGTTTTTTATTATATTTTTATTTTTATTCATTGTTATTTGATTACTCATAGTTTTTGTACCATCTTGACACAGCTTTGGCAATTCATATGTATCTGGTATCTGTCCATTTCTTCCGTGTTTTCCATCTTGTGAGAATAAACATTTTTCAAGTAGATTTTGATGATTTTCTGTATTTGTATAGGGTCTGTAGAGATTTTGCCTTTTTAGATTTATTTTTTACATGAACATGAATTTTTCTTTCATTTTGTGGATAGTTTTCTCTCGGTGTTTATCAGTCTTACTTATTCTTTCAAAGAACAAATACTTTGATTCATTAATTCTTTATATTGTTTTCTTTGGTTCCATAGCATTAATTTCTGCTCTGATATTTTTAATTTCCTTCCTACTCTGAGCTTCAGCCTTAACTTCCTCTTCTTTTTCTAAGAGCTTGAGGTGTAGCATATCTCATTCTGTTTTCCAGATTTGAGAATTGAATGATATAAATTTACTTCTCAAGACACCTTTCATTGAATTTAACAGGTTCTAGAAAGTTATGCCTGCATTTTTATTTAATTCTAAATATTTAATTTCTTCAATTTCATCTGTGACTCATTTGTTGTTAAGGAGACTGCAATTTAATTTTCATGTGTAATGGACATTTTTATGTTTCTTTTGTCAATAATTTCTAGTGGCATTGCCCTATGGTAAGATAAAATATGCATGAGATAATTTCAATTCCTTTGTATTTTCGTATGCATGTCCAATGTGCTAGTATGTAGTCTATTTTGAAGAATGTCCTGTGTGCAACTGAGAATGTATACTCTGACACAGTTGTGTGAAACACACTGTAAAATTCTACTAAATCTATTTCTTCACAAGTTTAGTTTAGTTCTGTTTATTTATTTGCTGATTTTTGCTTAGTTGATCTATCTCTTTGTGATATTGTGGTATTAAAATTCTCCATTATAGGGGGCCTGCCCCTTACCTCAGCTCTTTAATTGGCTGCTTCAACAAAGCAATCAGACCCCGGTTGCTGTGGTTCGATTCCCACAACTCAAGCCAGACAAACCTGCCCTGAAGGCATTCAGAGCCTAAATAAATAAATAAATAAATAAATAAATAAATAAAATAAAGTTCTCCATTATAATTGTGTTATTTATTTGACGTTTCCTCTTTGTTTAAATGTGTCTTATCTAGTTGGTTGCTCTTATGTTGGGTGCATGTATATTTGTGACTGTATCTCTTCCTTATACAGTTTTCCCCTAAAAATATGCAGTGATTTTCTTTATCTCTTTGAGTCATTGTTAGTTTGAAACTGACATTGTCAGTAACCAGAATAACTACCCCTGTTTTTGACTGGAAACCTGTTGCATGGAGTATGGTTTTCCATCCTTTGCCTTTCAGTCTATGAATTTCTTTTTGAGATAAATATATTTTTTGCACACAGTATATTGCTTAATTTTGTTTCTTGATGCATTCTGCCAGTCTTCTTCTTTTGATGTGTCGATGGAAGCTATTTATTAATGGTTATAACTGTTATGTATTGGCTTAAATTTCTCATATTATTTTTCTGCTATAGGTTCCCTAGTTTTCCCCTCTGATTAATCGCTTGCTCTGCTTGATGATTTCTTTCTCTTGTGCTTGAAGTTTTGGTAGTTTTCATCTCTTTCTAGGATACCTGCAAGTAATCTTTGCAAGTTTGGTTTGGTGGTGATGAATTTCTTCAGTGGGAGATTTCATTATTGTCATAGAAGTATCTTATCTCTCCATTAAATTTTATAGTTTTCCAGGGTACGTCAATCTGCGTT
This sequence comes from Octodon degus, assembly GCF_000260255.1. NCBI lineage: Eukaryota > Metazoa > Chordata > Mammalia > Rodentia > Octodontidae > Octodon > Octodon degus. Next base: position 7,111,354 of record NW_004524679.1, read on the forward strand.
GGAAGATCTTTTCCTTCATTATGTGAAATATTTCACTCAAAGCTCTATTGATTTGATGGTTCATGATAGGATATCTGCCCTGAATCTGATAGGCTTCCCAATATAAGTGATCTTTTTCTTTTCTCTAACAGCTCTTAATAGTCTGTTCTTTCGCATAATGTTATGGTTTGTGTTTAGCTATCCCACAAAGCCTCATGCAGTTATTGGGATGTGGTTCTACAGTTTGTTATTAATTTGTTATGAGTTTGGATTTTGAGTTTGAATACTTCTGGGATTATGAGTGTGAGTGCTACAGCCACACAGTATCAGATAGCCTGAAGACAATAAAAGGAAAGGCATAAGGCTTGCCTCTGTCACTGCTGACAGTGCTCCTGCCTTTTTGTGCTTCCTGTTTTGCTGTTTTCTGCCAACATGAACAGCTCCTCTCTGATGTGTGCCATTCTGCCCTGGAGCCATCCAACTGTGGAAATAAATCTCCACTAACTGTGAGCTGAATAAAGCTTTCCTTGCTTAATATTTGGTGGCAGGTATTTTGTCTCAGTAATGAGAGAAAAGTAACTGAGACATCAAGTTTCTTGGATGTTGATTATTATGTGTCTAAATGTAGATTTAGTTTTATTATGGCTTATTGGATTTCTGTAGCCTCACTAATCTGTATGTCAGAGTCTTTTGCCATGCTTAGACAGTTTTCTGCTAGTACTGCAAATATTTTTTGATGACATTTGTGTTCACTTCTGCTATTTCATTTACACTTATCAGTCTTATATTGTTCTTTATTGCATCATCGTGCAGCACCAAATTATTATTTTTGTCTCCATGTAATTTTAAGGGAACATTCCTTTGTGACACATCTTTGGAGTACGTTCACTGCAATGCTGTATTTAAGATATGAAAGTTTATCTTCAGTTTCGTTCCAGTGATTTTGTCAGATTTCAGTGTAATTTTTAATTAAATTGCTACCTGTTTAAATCTGTTCATACATTCTATTCCTTTCCTATTTTGTTCATTCAAATATTTCCATTGTTTTTATTTTCTCCTCTATTTTGTATCTATATATCTTCTTTCAATGTGCTGAGCAGTTTTTTCATAATTGTTGTTATTTCATTTTTTCATAAAGATTATTTCTGATTTGATTTCTTCCATTACGTGATGCAGTTGTATCTTTACTTCAGTTGATATCATTTCGGAAACTTCAGGTGTATGTCTTTCAAATCTTCTCTGTCATTATCTTCCAGTTTTGTTTGGTTTGGGATGGAGGACTGACATTTCCTTTTGCTCCTTTGTTTTGACATTTTTGAAAAAAAGTTTTTGTTTTTATTTTGGTTTTGATTTTGTTTCCAGGGATCAAATTCAGGAACTTTTGCTTTCTAGGCAGGTATTTATGTTACTGAGCTATCTCCCTGTCCCGTTTTGACATTCTTGAAGGTCTCAATCTTCAGCCAGACTCAGCATCAATGGTATCGGTGTGGGTTTTGAGTCATCATGGCTTCTGTGGCAGGCTCACAAAAGCTCCCACTGTGCAAGGTTCAGTGTGGCTTCCCCCACAGTGAGTAGTTGGTGAATTTCAGATTAAGAGGGCTCCAATGATGGGGTGGGCTGATGCTCCAAAAAGTTATCTTCATGGTGGGAGCACAAGGCATTGTTCAGTAGGGTTCTGTAGCTGTCTGCTATGTTTTGGAGATAGTCCGCAGCTCAGTAAATTCCCACAGTGAAGGGAGCATTGATCAGCTCTTGTCATGCCCCTGTACCTGCCTGATGGCAACTTTCATTCTGCAAGGGTGTGGTAGGTGGAGTGCAGCCCAACAAAGCTCCCATGATGGTCAATATTGTTCTCATTCTCTTTTCTTTTTTTTTTAATTTTACATTTATTTATTTAGTGTGTGTGTGTGTGTGTGTGTGTGTGTGTGGCCAGCTCAGCCCACCAGGGGGCGGGGCTGGCTGGCATGTGGTGCTGGGTGATTAAACGTTGGTCCTTGTGATTTTGCTAAGCTTGTTCCAAGTAGGTGCTTTAGACCACTGAGCCATCCCGCCAGCCCCATCATTCTCTTTTCTTATCCCTTTTGGCTCTGAGGTTTGAGATTAAGTAAGTTAGGAGAAGTTGTAATTCATATGAAATGTTTCTTTAATGTGACATTTCTTTCCAGTGATGTGTTTTCTGCTTTGTTTTTCCTGAAAATGTTTTTACCCATTCAAATATTTAACTCTTTCACTATGTATTGAAAAAATATTTACTTCTGTTTCACGGCATCAATAGTTCCAATCATATCTGGGTTAGATATGACACATCTTATATTTACATTTTCACACATTATTAATAATGTTTACAAGGTATATTATTATTACCAGATAGCTTAAAGTGTTAAATAATAAAGGAGGGAAGAGATGGAGGATGTATAAAGGAAGAATTTAAGTTAGCAGGTTAATAGTTAAAAACATATTGGTTAAAAATTTAGATATGGGTTTGAATTATTGTAGATATCATTTAGTTGGATTAAAGGGTTGCTGGTGACAGTATTAAGATGATATTTGTTGGTTACAGGATGGGACATAAGAAGAGAGAGATGTACCTTGTGATTGCGTAAAGTTATAAGGTTTGAGGTTTGATAAAATATTGAGGTTAAGCTCAACTGCATATATTATAGAGAAATAATAATAATAAGCTTCTCTTCTGGAGGGTTAACAAACTAAATTTTAAGACCAATAATTAGAGAAAAAGAAGTGTTGCAAGGATTGCCAAGTTTTTGGCCCTAGCCTTTCAAGGTCAGTGAAGAATCGACATAGGAAAACATGTACAGTAACATCCTGTAGTGGTGTCCCAAATTTTCTGATCAAGGAGATTATGGGGTCACAGAAGAAAGTGATTGATGATGTAGGGTGTGCCTAAGGATAGTCACATGGAGAGAAAAACATTCTCTCAGGCTTTCACAGACAGCAAATTGATCAAGCAATGGCCGTGACTCATTCACAAGGCTGACACTGACAAAGGATCTACAAACTGTAGCACAGGGTTTCAGGGTAAATCCTGAGGGGATTTGACTGACCTTACCAGATACAAACGTTACATTTCCTGTAATATAGGTCTTGTTTTATCTTGATCTGAACCACTCAGCAGAAACGTTAAAAAAAAAGGTACATAAAGTAAAGCCATATTAATATGATGAGCTGTAAAAGGCTCAAGTCAAAAATTATGACATTGCCAGTCTTGCAGAAAACCTACTACTATTATGAACTACTGGACTATATTGGAATATTTTGATGAATTCATGGACCTACAATATTTGCAATGGAATACACTTCTGTGGCAAAATTAAACAAAACAGGGTGATACAGACAAAGAACAATTTTGCATCTGTATATTCAAAATAATTAGAATAGATATACAGCTGCATTCTCTTAGTTCAATGAATAGAGAGATTTGTTCTAATAGTGTTTGTGGATAGGATATCTTGTCTGTATCTTGTACAATAAATAACCACTAAGACAACAATATGCAATGTGTTAATAATTGAAACTGTGCTAACAATCTGTTTTGAAACTATTTCATTGCTATTTGTTTCTCAATAAAATTATTTTTAAAAATAAATAAAATGTAAAAAATAGTTTGCCAAAACCTTTTGAAATATTTGTGATAATGTAAATTTCAGAAGTGTTAAAGGAAAACAGATGACTAGAAAATATGACAGCAAAAGGAATAGAGTAGAAAGAATATAAAATTAATAGAAGCAAAGATAGGAATGACTGAGAATCCTACCAATCTGGCTCGAAGCCTGGAGCACACTGAGACAGCAACTGAAATTGGTCCTCGTGGGAGAGCTTCCTGCTACTCTGCACCAGTGGAACCTGCCAGTCCCAGCCCAGGCACAGCATGGATGAGACACGCTTGTACCTTTTGGGATGCCCCTACCACTCCGCAGCACACCCCCCACCCCGGTTGCTGAGTAAGAATTTCTGTGCCTTCTGGGAACCTCCAGATCCACTCCTAGCCAAGGCCCGATGAGTATGTTGGACAGCTTCTTCTATTCACTACTCCACTCTATCCTCACCAGACTCAGGACAGGCCTGGCATACCAGCCTGGGGTGAAACCCTGCAGCTGAAATTCTTGTAGAGGTAGTAGGGAACAAATCCAACCAGCTAGTCCAGGAGCAGAACATCTTGCCAGAGGGGCACAAAAGGATCACTCCCAAGGGAAGCAGCAGGAAGGAGATGAACAAAGCAGCCAGATCCAAGCCAGGTACAGCATGATAAGTCCAAAATTGTAGATCTGCACCTGAATTTCAGTAGGTGCTAAGATTATAACTGCACAAAAGCTCTGCAACACAGTTCAGAAGACAGTGCTACAGAAAATGCCACCGAGAAGGAGCAAAATGCAATCTCAAAACACAAGCACAACCATAACAAGTGCAGAGGACACTAACACAGAACAAATTAGGAACCACACAGCTGAAATCAATGAATCAACAGCTTCGGAAATAAAGAAACAACTGCAGAAAGGTATACAGGAACCTAGATTGGAAATGAAAAAAGAAACCCTTGAAATAATAGCATCCATAACACAGAATCAAATGCAGAAACATATGGAAGAAACCCAATGCCCACCCACAATAAGTACAGAGGACATTAGCTCAGCTGAAATGTGAGAATTAATAGCATCAATAGTAAATAAGCAAGAGCAGAAATTTAAAGAGGAACTCAGTGCTGAATTCTTTTCTACTAGCTCAGCTCAAATACATGAATCAATAGAATCAATAGTAAATAAGCAACAGCCGAAAGTTATAGGGAGCTCAGAGTGGAATTCTTTCCTGAAATAAAAAAGATTTCTATGAACACATAGCATCTGAAATAAAGAGCCAACTACAGAAACATAGGAAGTAAAAGAAAACTGAGGAAAACACTGCAAGAAAAGAATAATAACTGCTTCTAGAGAAGACATTGATAAAAAAATAGAAGAGATTAGAAGAATGAGGGATTCCTTGAATGAGCAATATAGGAAAGAAATATATCGCATGAAGAAGAGTCAAAGATATACAGGAAGGTAAAATGTGAATCACACGCTTGCAAAACAGTTTAAGTGAAAGTCAAGACAAAGTTTCAGATCCAGAAGACGCTGGTGCAGCTAGTGAAAAAGTAAGAAAGGATCTCCTAAAAAAAACTAGGATGCAGGACAAAATAATGCATCATTTCCAAGAAAATGCAAAGATGAACAGAGTGAGAATAATAGGCATCAGTGAGAAAGAAGGAGACAATACAAACGACATTAAAAAATATGGGCAGTAGTAATAGCAGAAAATTTCCAAATTGGAGGAAACAATTCGACGTTCAGGTAACCTAAGAATACAGAATGCCAAGTAAACTCAGCCCAATTAAAACACACATAGAGATGTATAATAATCAAGATCCTAGAAATTCACCTCAAGTATAACGTACTGAAAGCCGCGAGAGAAAAGAAGCAGATCACCTACAAAGGAAAAAACATCAGAAATGCAGCCGACTTCTCTTCACAAAGCATGAAGGCAAGAAGAGAATGGAACAGAGTACTTCATTCCTCTATGAAAACAAATTCCAGCCCAGACTACTACCCTGTAAAACTTTCTTTCAAGTTTGTTGAAGAAGTGAAACACTACCATGACAAAGAACAACTAAATTTGATGATCACGAAGTCAAACCTACACAAGCACGTGAAAGGTGTTCTAGAGAGGGACCAAAATGATCAGGACTCCACGAATGAAATGAAGAACAATAAACTAAATAGGGAAAACAATTAAATACAGGAGAAGAAGGAGCAAATGAGAACAGGTAAATAACATGTCAATCACAAGTCAATACATCTCATTTATAACCATCAATGAAAATAGACTCAATTCACCAATTAAGAGAAATAGACTGGCATAGTGAATTAGAAACAAAATCCAACAATATGCTCTATACTAGAAACACATTTAACTCACAAAGACATTCATAGACTGAAAGTCAAAGGATGGAAAGCTACATGACCCAAAACGTGAGAAAAAAGCAGGGGTAGCAATACCACTCTCAGACTGTCTCAAATTCAAATTAAAAATGATCAAGCACAATAAAGAAGGCCACCATATACTGGTGAGGGGAAAAATTCAAGAGGAAGAGGTAACAGTCATATATATGTATGCAACAAACACAGGAGCACCCAAATACATAAAGGAAATCATAATGGACATGAAAAATCTAATATCCAAATCCACAATCTTAACAGGCATCTTTAACACCACCTTATCCCAAAAAGATAGGTCAACTAGACACAAACTTAGCAAAGAATTAACAGAACTGATCCAGATCTTAAAAGAAATAGACTTTTTGGACATATACAGATCGTTGCACTCAAACACAGTTAAATAAACTTTTTTTCTCAGCTGCATGTGGGTCATTTTCTAAAATCCACCACATACTGGTCCATAGGTCATGCTTAAGTATATGCAAGAAAACAGAAATTAAGTCATGCATATTTTCTGACCACAGTGCGGTCAAATGGGAAATAAATGACAAAAGAAACAAAAAAAAACCCTGAATACATGGATATTAAATGACACCCTACTCAGAAACTAATGGGTCACACATGAAAATAAACAAGAAGTACAACAATATCTACAATTCAATGAAAATTGAAGCACAATTTATTGGAATTTATGGGATGAAATGAAAACAGTTCTCAGAGGGAAATTCATTGCTCTGAACTCACACATTAGGAACACAGAACGGGAACAAAAAAAAAAAAAAGCACCCTAATGCACCCAAGTCAGGGAAATACAAAACTAAGAAAGAGAAAGAACATAGAGGCCAAAAGCCTCAATAAAATCCTAGCAAATAGAATACAGCAAATCATCAAGAATGTCATACACCAAGAACAGGTAAGATTCATCCCAAGGATGCAAGGATGACACAATATTCAAAAATCTATAAATGTAATACACTACATAAATAGAGTGAAAACTAAAAACCACATCATCATCTCCATTGATGCAGAAAAACCTTTTGACAAAGTCCAACATACATTCATGTTCAAAGTCCTACAGAACATTGGAACAGATGACCTCAACTTCAATCTGGTAAAAGCCATTTATGAAAACCCAATGGCTAATATAATTCTAAAAGGGGAAAAACTGAAATCTTTTACCCTTATATCTGGTACAACACAAGGATATTCTCTATCCCCACTCCTATCCCAAAAAGATAGGTCAACTAGACACAAACTTAGCAAAGAATTAACAGAACTGATCCAGATCTTGAAAGAAATAGACTTTTTGGACATATACAGATCATTACACTCAAACACAGTTAAATAAACTTTTTTCTCAGCTGCATGGGAGTCATTTTCTAAAAT
>NW_004524679.1:7118852-7121135 GCF_000260255.1 Octodon degus
ATACAGCCGTTAGACAAGAGAAAGAAATAAAAGGAGTAAGAATAGGCAAAGAAGAAGTTAAAGTTTCATTATATGCATATGTCATGATATTTTACTTCAAAGACTAAAAAACTGCACAAAGAAGCTATTAGAATTAATACAGAAATTCAGTAGCATAGCAGGACACAAAGTGAATACCCAAAAGACAATAGCATTTCTCTACACAGACAATACGCACAATGAGAGGGAAATTATAGAAACAATACCTTTTAAAACAGCACCATGGAAAATGAAACACCTTGGAATTAATCTAACTAAAGAAGTCAAAGATCCTTTCAAGTAAAATTATAGTACTCTTAAAAAAGAGATGGTAGAGGATTTCAGAAAATGGAAAGATATTCCAGGCTCATGGATAGGAAGAATCAACATGTGAAGATGGCCATACTCCCAAAATTGTTGTACAGATTTAATCCAATCTCTATCAAACTACAACAACGTACCTCACAGAGCTAGAGAAATTATTCCTAAAATTTACTGGGAACCAGAAAATATCTAAAATAGCAAAGGATATCGTGGGCCATAAAGACAAGGCAGGAGGAATTACAATTCCTAACTTGAAATTGTACTACAAGGCTACTGTGATAAAATCAGCATAGTAATGACACAAAAAATAGACCTTAGAATCAATGGAATAGATTAGAAGACGCTGAAGCCCCTTCAAACACACTGAGCCACCTTATCTTTGACAAAGGGTCTAAACATACTGACTGGAGGAAAGATAGCCTCTTTAAAAATGGTGCTGCAAAAACTTGATGTCTTATTTCCAAAAACTAAAATTTGACCCAGGTCTATCACCATGCATTAAGGGTAAGGCAAAATGGATTAAAGATCTAAACATTAAATGTGAAACACTAAATCTCCTGGAAGAGAAAGTAGGAGGAACTCTTGAAGACATAGGAGTAGGCAAAGAGTTTAGGAACAAAAAATCAAATCGCATGGGAAAATCTTCAATGAATTAACAATTGGGAACTGCTGTTATTGAGAAGTTTTTGCACATTAAAAGAAATTACCAAAGACATGAAAAGACAATACAAAAATTTGAAAAAAATCATGACAAATAAGTGCTCAGACAAAGGTCTGCTATCTTGAACTTATAAAAAACTAAAAAATACTAGGACCCCAAAATTTAAATACCCAGTCCAGAAATGGGTGTCTGAGATGAAAACACACTTCTCAGAGGATAAAATTAAAGAAGCGAATAAATAAATATATGAAAAAATGCTCCACATCACTAGCCATGTGTGAAATGCAAATTAAAACAATATTGAGATATCATCTCATCCAAGAAAGGATATCTGTCATAAAGAAATCAGCCAGCAACAAATTTTGAGAGGCTGTGGGGAAAAAGGAACCCTTCTCCACTGCTCGTGGTAATGTAGACTGGTGCTACCATTATGGAAATCAGTATGGAAACTCCTTTAAAAAGTTGATCGGGAAATCCCCTTTAAACCAGCTATTCCTCTACTGGGAATTTTCCAGTAAGATCTGAAAACATCATATCATAGTAATATATGTTTGCCTATATTTATAGCAGCACAATTTGTGATAGCCAAATCTTGGAAACAACCAAGATGCCCATCACCTCAGGAATGGATGAAAAAGATGTGATATTTTTACACAATGGAGTATTATTCAGCTATTAAGAATGATAAACTGCAAGCATTTATATTGAACTGGATGTCACTTGAACATATACTCTTAAGTGAAATAAACCAGACACACATGTGTAGATATCGTATAGTTTCCCTAGTATAAGAACTCAAAAGAAGAAATGCAAATAGAAAGTTATAATACAAGTAAAAGGAAAGCAGGAACTCAAGGACTAACTAATCAAGAGAGGGAAAGGAGAAGAGCTAGGAAACATGACAATGTCAAGCCATATAGTTATATGTAGATCATGAGCAAGGCAATAATCATGAGAAACTTCAGAAGATTTTTTTAATCTAGCAGTTAATTGGAAAGATTCTCAACCTGACTAACTATATATACTGATACGCATGAACTAAGCTACTGCACTCCAGATGTTAATTTATAATAATAGTTTCATGCTTGGAGTGCCTGTCAATCTGGTATTCTGAATATGGGCTGCTTGTCATGATATACCAGTTGCTGCTACGATATCTCTTAGGTAGGTGTATGTACAAGAAGAAGGGGCTGGTGAAGGAAAGAAAGAGACAGGAAAAGGAATATTGTGGGACCGTCCTGCTTCAAGGTTTTGTATGGTGAGATTTTAGGACTTATGTG
>NW_004524679.1:7123817-7129902 GCF_000260255.1 Octodon degus
TATGCTGCGCCTGGGCTGGGACTGGTCCCACCGGCGCAGGGTAGCAGGAAGCTCTCCACACACTCACTGGACCTGGGCTAGGACTGGGTCCTTTTGTATACTTTTTAACCTTATTCTGTAGGGACTTAAAGTTGAACATATCAATACTTGATGAAAAATGCCTGTTCTATGTTATACCTAAGATGATTGATATTTAGACAGATAGTGAGATTAATCTTAAAAGTCTATGTTTTATGGTAATAACTATGATCTTCTGTTCTGAAGGGTTAGCAACCCAAGTTTGCTGACCAAAATTAGAGGAAAATTAGGGTGCATGAAAAGCCAACATTTTGGCCCTAGCCTTCAAAGGTCATTTAAGTCTCAGGACATATGAGAACTTGTAAATGTAACATCATGTAACTCAGTAGTGTCCCAAATTTTCTGGTCAAGGACATTAGCGGGCCTAAAAGGAAAGTGATCAATGATATAGATTGTGCCCAATGTGAGTCAAATTGGAGAGAAATCACTCTCTCAGGCTTTTACCGGGACCACATTGGCCAAGCAATTGCCGTGACTCATCCACAAGGCTAACACTGACAATGGATCTTCAATCTCGGTACAGGGTCTCAGGATATATCCTGAGGGTATTTGACTGACCAAAAGCTACAACTGTTGTTTCATATGCCTTGCTTTATCTTGTTCTTCACTATCCAGCAGAAAAGTATAAGAATGTAGTATAAGAAGTAAAGCCATGTTGTTATGTTGAGGTATAGGTGACTCAGGTCAACAATTCTTGACACTGCCAGTCAAGCAAAAGACCCAATGCTATTATTGATTGCTACACTCTTTTAGAGGATTTTGCTGAGTTAACAAACCTGTAATATTTAAATGACAGAACTAAACAAAATAGGGTTATATAAATGAATGTCCATTTTGTATCTGTGTATCAAAATGTTTAGAATAGGTGTATAGTTACGTTCTCTTAATGAATAGAGGGATTTGTTCTAATAGAGTTTGTAAATAGTGTGTCATGTAGTGGTTATTTGCTGCATATTGTACAGCAAATAACCATTAGGAAGAGAGTATGTAATGTGTTAATTATTGAAACTCTCCTACCAATTTGATTTGAAACTGTCTCAAATCTATTTGTCTCACAATGAAATTATGGGAAAAAATGAGATTGTTCATGGTGGCACATGCCTGTATTACCAGCTCTTGGGAGGCTGGAACCAGTTGGATCACTAGGAATCTGATCTTCTATTGAGACCCTGAACATCCCGTAGATGATTCCCTAAAAATACAAAGAAAGAAAGAAAGAAAGACTGAGAGAAGAATACAATGAATGAAACTTTGAGAGGAAGAAATTTTAAAAGGGGAACAACAAGTAGAAAATAAAACAGTACTGCTATCTTAACTTGATTCAAAAAAACAAGATCACAAGAAGAAAAGAGAGCAAATAAATATCAACTAAAACAAAGCAAAAAAACACAATTATTTCCAGAAAATATAGAACTCACATCAAATAATGGAATATGAATATATACTCTTAAGTCACACATGACTCCTATGCTTATTCACACAAATCCTTTCTTGCATTAGCTGATATAAAATTGCAGGCAGCCACAACACGTTTCTATTTTGCTTTCTTTTCAAAACTTAAAACAAATTCAAACTAAAGAAGAGTCACTTCCAGTGCACAGGAAGAATCAGATCTCATTCATGAGCTTTGCGTGAGGTTTCATCTCTCCCCATGTGTGCTAACGAAGTCTGAGTGCAGCTCACCAGCAGGGATGGGACTGTAGAGCCTTGGGGCAGGAGTGTGTACCCTGAAATATATGCAGGCCTTGTTTTATGTTTTTTGTCTGGCTGTCGCCTGAAATCCTCATGCAGTGATGAGGTGGCAGGCTTCTAGAATTTGTTATTGCTTCATGATGCAATGCTGGAATTATGGGCAGGAGTGCAGCACCGGTCATATGGTGCAATACCTTGCCCTCTCCAGAAGCCTCTGCCCTCTAGTTTTGCTTTTGCCATTTTGCTGTTTCCTGCCACCATGAACTGCTATGCTCTTCCATGGGCCATGCTTCCTTGGAGCCAGCTGAGTATGGACTGAAACTTCTACAAACTGTGAACTAAATAAAACTTTCCTTCCTTAATTTAGAGCGTGAGATATTTTGTGCCAACAATAAAAGAAAGTGACTGAGACACCTTGTTCATTGTGTCTTCTCTGCAGTAGGATTCCCCTTGTCACTATGGCATGTTTATGTGGCTGTTGCAAGGCTACAGAATACTCTGGTCTTTGGAAGAGAAGTGATGGGGAATAGCAGCTTATATATAGGTGGAGTCTGACACAGAAGTGTGCTCATTGTTGTTCATTCATTTATTCTATCAAATACCTTGGAATGCTCTCATTATGGCTTCTTGGGAGGGATATGGGATGGTGCCAAATACTCTGCCCTGGCAGCTATGCTTCCCTTCTTTAATGATCCAAGTTTAAGTCTGATGTACATGTATTTCTGATTAATTTTCTGATTGAGCATGTAAAAACTTCCCCAACTACCAGAGCATCTGTAGTTTCAGTGAATTCTATCTAAGCACTGTTGACTTGTCTCCTTATCTAGTCAGCCATTAGTATTTAGACTGTTTAACTGATAATTTAGTACCATATTTTTATTACCTTCTTTTGGTTTTAGTGTATCTCACCTATTTTAGTTTCCATTAATCATGAATGTTTCAAACAGCATCTTCAATGTACAATATGTTGTTCTTAAAAAACAATTTTTATAATTTCAAGGCAGAAAGAAAGAAAAGAAGAAACACTAAATTTTAATTCCACTCTAGCCCACATATAGTTTATATGAAAAGTCACAATATACAAATTACATAAGTTGTAATAAGTTACCAGTTATTAATTTTATAAAATTTTTCCTTAAATTTCATAATAAATATGTAAATAATATGCAATTTGTCATTAAAATACCCTATACTTGACTATATACCTAATTTTACCTGAGAGTTTTGTACTTCTAAAAGATTTTTTATTACTCCTTGACATTTCTTCAATTTGTTTTTTTTTGTCTGTGTTTTATTTATTTTTTTTATTTTGACATCAGTTATTTTTATTTTAAAGAAAAAAAAAAAACAACAATGGTACAGAATCTCCAAACAAGATTTAGGAGACTAACAATAGTTAGGACATTGTATATTGTTCCTGCCAAAGTAGTTTCTCATATTACAAGATATAGGCAAGAAATAGTAAGCAAACAACATAGGTACAAACCTGTTTTTTTAAGTCAACAGAAAACAGAAATATACTTTTTAAAGATTCCAATGCTAGGAGAAGATATCATACAGTGTCGTTTAAATAAATTGTAAGTCAATGATACAGTATAAATCTTAGAACAAAAATTAAGATTAAGCAATAATGCCGGGAACCACCAGACCCAGTCCTAGCCCAGGTCCGGTGAGTGTGTGGGAGAGTTTCGTGCTACCCTGCGCCAGCGGGACCAGTCCCAGCCCAGGCGAAGCGTGGGCCGGACCATCTCCTTCACCATTGGGCCACCGCCCAACACATCACAGTACCTCCCCAACCCTGCAAGCCGAGTAATAATTTCTGTCAGGTTCCGGGAAACCCCAGACACAGTCCTAGCCCAAGTCCGGTGAGTGTGTGGAGAGCTTCATGCTACCCTGCGCTGGCGGGACCAGTCCCAGCCGAGGCGCACCGTGGGCTGGACCCTCTCCCACCCCCTTGGGCAGGCCCCAAACACTCCGCAGCACCTCCCCCACCCTGCCCACCAAGTAGGAATTTCTGTCACATTCCGGGAACCCCGAGACACAGTTGCCCCTTCCAGGCACAGTTCAGGCCTGGCATACATGCCTGGGGTATAAACCTGCAGCTACAATCCCGGCAGAAAGTGTAGAGGATAGATCCACCCAGATAGTCCAGGTGTAAAACATCTTGCCACAGGGGCATAACAGGATCACCCTCAAGGCCAGGAGCGGGAAGGAGCTGAGCACAGCAGCCAGACCCAAGTCAGACACAGCTGGATAAGGCCAAACTTTGTAGAGCTGCACCTGAACTTCAGTACGTGCGAAGGTTATAACTACAGCAAAGATCTACAACAAAGGTTAGAAGACAGTGCTACAGAAAATGATGAGAAGGAGCAAAGTGCAACCTCAGAACCCAAGCCCACCCATAACAAGTGCAGAGGACACTAACACAGAAGAAATTGGTAATCACACAGCTGAAAGTGACAAATCAATGGCATCTGAAATAAAGAAACAGCTTCAGAAAGGTATAGAGGACATCAGATTGGAAATAAAAAAGAAATCCCTGAATTAATAACATCTGCACTAAAGAATCAAATGCAGAAACATATGAAAGAAACCCAGTGCCCATCTAGAACAAGTGTGTAGGACACTAGCCCGGCTCAAATGCATGAATTAATAGCGTTGATAGTAAATAAGCAACAGCAGAAAGATATAGAGGAAATCAGAGCTCAATTCTTTTCTGAAATAAAAAAAAAGAACTCTTAGAACTCATAGCAGCTGAAGTAAAGAAGCAACTACAGAAACATAGGCAGGAAAACAAATCTGAAAAAAACACTGCAGTAAAAGAATTTTTAACTGCTTCTAAAGAAGATACTGAAAAAAAATAGAGGAGATTAGAAAAATGACAGATTCAGTGAACGAGAAATACAGGAAAGAAATAGATCGCATAAAGCAGAGTCAAAGAGATAGAGAGGAAATTAAACTCTCAATCAAAAGCTTGTAAAACCATTTAAGTGAATGTGAAGACAGAGTTCCAGATCTTGAAGATGCTGCTGTAGCTATTAAAAAGGTAAGAAAGAATCTCTTAAAAACAACGAGGATGGGGGCTGGTGAGATGGCTCAGTGGTCTAAAGCACATACTTAGAAGAAGCTTAGCAAAGAAAAGGGACGGCGGATCAATCCCCCAGCACTGCATGCGAGACAGCACCGACCCCCTGGTGGGCTGAGCTGGCCACACACAAAACACACATACACACACACACACACACACACACACACACACAAATAAATAAAAAAAATTTAAAAAAGGATAAAAACAACGAGGATGCAGGAAAGAATAATCCATCACCTGCAAAATGATGCAAAGATGAACAATGTGAGACTAATAGGCATCAATGAGAAAGAAGGACTCAAAACAAATTACATTAAAAAATTATGGACAGAACTAATAGCAGAAAACTTCCCTAATATGAAGAAACAATCTGACATTCAGGTAACTGAAGCATAAAGAATGCCAAGGAACCTCAACCCAAAGAAAAACACACCGAGACATATAATGGTCAAGATCCCAGAAATTCAGCACAAGTATAATCTACTGAAAGCAGCTAGACAAAAGAAGCAGATCACATTCAAAGGAAAAACCATCAGAATTACAGCTGACTTCTCTTCACAAACCATGCAGGCAAGAAGACCATGTAACAGAGTACTTCAGGTCCTCTATGAAAACAAATTCCAGCACAGACTACTATGCCCTGCAAAACTCTCTTTCAAGTTTGATGGAGAAGTGAAATACTTCCATGAGAAAGAACAGCTAAAGAATTTTGCAATGACAAAGCCAACCCCACACAGGCTACTGAAAGATGTTCTAGAGAGGGACCAAAACGATCAGAACTTCAAGAATGAGATCGGAAGCAACCAACTAAATAGGGTAAGCAATTAAGCGAAAGGAAAAAAGGAGTAAACAATAACAGGCAAATAATACCATGGCAACCGTAAGTCAATACATCTCAATTCTGACCATCAATGTAAATGGACTCAATTAACCAATTAAGAGAAATAGACTGGCACAGTGGATTAGGAAACAAAATCCAACAATATTTTGTACACAGGAAACACATTTAATTCATAAAGACATTCATAGGCTGAAAGTCAAAGGATGGAGCACAATACTACGTGACCCAGCAGCTCAGAATAAAGCAGGGGTAGCAATTCTATTCTCAGACAGTCTCAACTTCAAACCAACAATGATCAAGTGAAATAAAGAATGCCACTATATACTGATTAGGGGAAAAATACAAGAGGAAGAGGTAACACTCATAAATATGTATGCACCAAACAC
>NW_004524679.1:7138709-7140294 GCF_000260255.1 Octodon degus
AGGTACAGGATCTCAGGATAAATCCTGAGGGGATTTCACTGACCTTCTCAGATCCAAAAGCTACAACTCTTGTTGCACAGGTCCTGCTTTACCTTGGTCTTAACCATCCAGTAGAAAAGTATAAAGACAAAATATAGGAAGTAAAGCCATGCTGTTATGTTGAGCTGTGGGGGATTCAGGTAAATAATTTCTGACATTGCCAGTGATAGAGAAGACCCAATGCTATTATTGGCTACTGGACTTTTAGAATATTTTTCTGATTTCACACACCTATAATGTTCAAGAAACAGAACTTAGAAAAAACGTTTATACAGATGAATGTCCATTTTGTATCTGTGTATTCAAAATGGTTATGATAGATATAGAGTTACATTCTCTTTATGCATAGAATGATTTGTTCTAATGGTGTTTGTAAATAGGATCTCAAGTCCGCATCTTGTACAGTAATTAACCACTAAGAAAAATATATGCATTGTGTTAGTTATTGAAAGTGCACTAGCGATTTGATTTGAAACTGTCTCATTGCTACCTGTTTATCAATAAAATTTTGAAAAAAAATGAAATTAAAAAACATTAAGCAATATTCATAAAATTAAATTTTTCAAAACAATTGAACTAAGAAAAATTTTTCGTGGTAGCAAAGAAGTACTAAGAGTAAAACATAAGATAAATACTGGAATAGCAAGTAAATGACCAGCACTTCTAACAGTTTGAGGATAGGATATCGCACAAAGTTCTAGTGTGTTGTGGGCATGCATAATGACTGTGACAGTTACTGGTGGCTAGGCATCACTTGTGGATCTGAGCTGCAGCTATTATTGAAATCCACCCTGTAGACTCAAGTGGAATCATGACCCATAGGGTGGAAGAGAAGTCCATTTTTAGAGTGTGCTGGTGAAAATATTCTGCTGATGAACAAAAAAGAATAACTGAAAGACTACTATTGTATACCTCTTATTCTTCTCTGTTTAATTGTTTGCCCTATTTGGTGTTTTTTTTCCATTCTCATTTATGGGGCTGTGATCAATTTCCTCCCTCTCTAGAACATCATTTAGTAGTCTATGTCGGCTTGGCTTTGTCATCATGAAATCTTTAGTTGTTCTTTGTCCTGGTAATATTTCACTTCTTCATTATACTTGAACGAGAGTTTTGCAGGATATATCAGTATGGGTTGGAGTTTGTTTTCTTTCAACACTTGAAGTACTTTCCTCCATGCTCTTCTTGACTTGATGGTTTGTGAGGAAAAATCTGCCATTATTCTGATTGATTTTCCTTTAAATGTGATCTGTTTCTTTTCTTTAGCGGCTTTTAGTATACTGTTCCTATGCTGAATTTCTGGAATCTTGATTATTATGTGTCTGGGAGTGGTTTTCATTGGATTGATATTATTTGGAGTTCTATATGCTTCGGTTACAGTATTGTCTGATTGTTGCCCCATATTTGGGAAGTTTTCTGCTATTACTTATGTCCATATTCTTTTTATATCATTTGTATTGACTCCTGCCTTCTCATTGATGCCTATTAGTCTCACATTGTTCATCTTTGCATCGTCTTGCAGGTATTGAATTATTTTTTCCTGCATCCT
>NW_004524679.1:7140394-7141608 GCF_000260255.1 Octodon degus
GCTTCAAGGTTTTGTATGGTGAGATTTTAGGACTTATGTGTAAACATAAGAAGTATATAATTCTTTATCCTATTTTTAAAATATATTTTAATTTTTTGTATAGTGAGGTTAATCTTAATAGCCTAAGTTGCTTGATAATAACAATAAGCTTCTCTTCTGGATCATTAAGAACCTAAGTTTGCAGACCAAAATTAGAGAAAAAGGAGGGCTAAAGGAAAGCCAACATTTTGGCCCTAGTTGTTTTTAAGATATCTTTTTTTACTGCTGGTGGGAATACAGACTGGTTCAACCGTTATGGAAATCAGTGTGGAGACTAGTCAGAAAAGTTGGTCTGGAAATCCCATTTCAATCAGCCATTCCTCTACTGGGAATTTTCCCAGAGCATCTGAAAACATCATATAACAGTGATATATGTGTGCCTATGTTTATATCCGCACAATTTGTGATAGCCAAATCTTGGAAACAACCAAGATGCCCATCACCTGAGGAATGGTTGAAAAAGATGAGGTATTTTTATACAATGGAGTATTACTCAGCTATTTAGAATTATAAACTCAAAGTCTTTATATTGAAGTGGATGACACTTGAAGATATATTCATAAGTGAAATAAACCTGACAAACATGTGTAAGTATCATATGGTTTCCATAATATAAGAAGTCAAAAGAAGAAATACAAATAGAAATGTATAATATAACTAAAAGAAAGTAAGTATTTGAGGACTAGACAATGTAAAGAGAGCAAGATGAAGAGCTAGAAAACATGACAGAGGCAAGCCATACAGTTATATGTAGAAGATGGGTAAGGCAATGATCCTGCAAATGTTCAGTAGGTTTTTGAAACTTGCAGTTAATTGGAATGAATGTCACCCTGAAGAACTTTATATAGGGACAAATGTGAACTAAGCGACTGCACTGAATATGTCAATTTGTAATAGTAAGTTCATGCTTGGAGTGCCTGTCATTCTGGTCTTCTGAATACAGTTGCTAGTCTTGATATGCCAGTTGCTGCCGGGCTGTCTCTTGGGTAATGATTATTCAAAAAGAATGGTGCGGTGCATGAAGGCAGGAAACAAGAAAATGGAATGCTGTGGAACTGTCCTGCTACAAGGTTGTGTATGGTTAGATTTCTGGACTTATGTGTAAACATAAGAAGTATATAATTCTTTACGATTATTTTTAAAATATATTTTAATTTTTTTGTATACTTTTTTTA
>NW_004524679.1:7141708-7143140 GCF_000260255.1 Octodon degus
TCTTGCAGGTATTGAATTATTTTTTCCTGCATCCTAGTTGTTTTAAAGAGATCTTTTCTTACTTTTTCACTAGCTGCAATGGTGTCTTTCCGGTCAGAAAGTCTATTTTCACTTTCACGCAAACGGTTCTGCCAGCTTGTGATTGAGGTTTTAATTTCCTGTATATCACTTTGAACCTGTTTCATAGATTCTATTTCTTTCCTAAATTTTTTATTCAGGGGTTCCATCATTTTTACATTCTCCTCTATTTTTTTATCAGTGTGTTCTTTAGAAGCACTTAGTACTTCTTTGATTATAGTTACCACTACATTTTTTAGTTCCGAAATTATTTCTGATCTGATTTCTTCTATACCTTCCTGCAGTTGATTCTTTACTAACAACGCTATTATTTCAGAAATATTTGGTGTGTGATTTCCAGTTTCCTCAGTGCTAGTGTCTTCTGCATTTGTACTGGGTCACCTCGGGTCTGAGACTGCATTTTGTTTCTTCTCTTTGTCATTTTGTATACCACTGTCTTCTGACCTTTGGTGTAGAGTTTAGATAGAGTTATTACCTTAGCACCTGATCTGGATCTACGAAGTTCAGATTCCTCCAGGTGGGTGTTGTTTGGATCTGGATGCTGTGCTCCATTTCTTTCTGCTGCAGCCATTAGAGTTGAACCTTTTGTGTCTCTCTGACAAAATGTTCTGCTCCTGATCAGCTGGGTGGGTCTTTCTTCTAGCCTCTTTGCAGGGAGTTCTGCTGAAGGGTTCCCTGCTGGGTCTGCATCTTGGGTGGAATGAGAATCCGTGGGTCCTGGGTGGTCTCACTCAATTGCTGGGCCAGGGTTCTGTGTCTGTTCTGGATCCCTCCGCCCCGGTCATCTCACTCATTGGCCGGGCCTGCCCTCCAGGTCTATTTAAGACCCCACGGGACCCCGGGTTTTCACACTCACTCGCCAGGCCTGCGCTCTGTGTCTAATCAGGATCCTGCGGCCCCAGGATGTCTCACTCACTTCTTGGCCTGCACTCTGGGTCTGTTTAAGATCCCACTGCCCCATGTCTCACTCGCTTGCTGGACCTGCGCTTCCGGTCTGTTCAGTATCCCGCGGCCCCTGGTTGTCTCCATTTCTTCAATTTGAAGAAATATCTTTAAAAGCATTTCTTGTAGAATAGTTCTGGTCCTGATGAACTCCTTCAAATATTTTTCTTAAACAAATCTTTATCTTTCTTTTAATTCTAAAAGACATATTTTCTGTAATCAGTGTTCTTTCGTGTAGTTATGTGTTTCAGAAACTTGAGTATATCATTTATTATCTTAAGGATACAACATATCTATTAAAACATTGATTATGAAGCAGGGCCGGGAGGTGGCTCAGTAGGATAAGCGCTTCCCTGGCAAGCGCGAGGGTCTGAGTTCGATCCCCGGGTCCGCCAAAAAAAAAAAAAAAAAA
>NW_004524679.1:7144582-7145779 GCF_000260255.1 Octodon degus
CTCAACAAAATCCTAGCAAATAGAATACAGCAAATCATCAAGAAGATCATACACCATGACCAGGTAGGATACATCCCAGGGACGCAAGGATGGTTCAATATTAAAAAATCTATCAATGTAATACACTATATCAATAGAGCGAAAACGAAAAACCACAACATCATCTCCATCGATGCAGAAAAGGCTTTTGACAAAGTCCAACACTCCCTCATGTTCAAAGTCCTACAGGAAATTATAATAGATGGCCTCTACTTCAATCTGTTAAAAGCCATTTATGAAAACGCAATAGCTAACATAATCTTAAATGGGAAAAACTGAACTCTTTTACTCTGAGATCGGGTACAAGACAAGGATGTCCTCTATCACCCCTCCTATTCAGTATAGTTCTGGAATCATTAGCTAAGGCCACTAGAGAAGAGAAAGAAATAAAAGAATAAGAATAGGCAAAGAAGAAGTTAAATTATCATTATTTGTGGATGACATGATATTTAACTGAAGACCCAAAATCTCCATGAAGAAGCTACAAGAATTAATACAGAATATCAGTAGCATAACAGGTTATAAAGTCAATACCTAAAAGTCAATAGCATTCCTCTACACAGACAACAAACACACTGAGAGGGAAATTATAGAAACAATACCTTCTACATTAGCACCGAGGAAAATGAAATACCTTGGAATTATCCTAACTAAATAAGTCAATGATCTTTTCAATGAAAAAAACCAGTACTCTTAAAAAAGAGATCCTAGAGGATTTCAGAAAATGGAAAGATATCCCATGCTCCTGGATAGGAAGAACCAACATTGTGAAGATGGCCATGCTCCCAAAATTGCTGTACAGATTTAATGCAATTCCTATCAGAATACGACCGACATGTCTCACAAACATAGAGAAATAACTCCTAAAATTTATCTGGAAACGGAAAAGACATAGAATAGCAAAGGCAATTCTGGGCAATAAAGATAAGGCAGAAGGCATTACAATTCCTGACTTAAAATTATATTACAAAACTACTGTGATAAAACCAGCATGGTACAGGTATCAAAATAGACCTCAGGATCAATGGAATAGATAAGAAGACACTGAAGCCTCTAGGAACACACTCAGCCACGTTATCTTTGACAAAGGGGCCAAACACACGCACTGGAAGAAAGATAGCCTCTTTAACAAATGGTGCTGGAAAAACTGGCTCTCTA
>NW_004524679.1:7146805-7149285 GCF_000260255.1 Octodon degus
AAAGGAGATGAGCTAGGAAACATGACAATGTCAAGCCATACAGTTATATGTAAAAGATGAGCAAGGCAATGATTTTGACAATATTCCGAAGATTTTTTAATCTAGCAATTAATTGGAAAGACTATCAGCCTGACTAACTATATATACTGATACATGTGAACTAAGCTACTGCACTGCAGATGGTAATTTGTAATATTAGTTTCATGTTTAGAGTGACTTTCATTCTGTTAATCTGAACATGGGCGGCTTGTCATGACATGCCAATTACTCCTAAGATGTCTTTAGGATAGGTTGGTGTTCAAGAAGAAAGGAGTGGTGAATGAAAGCAAGAGACAGGAAAAGGAATATCGTGGGACTGTACTGCTTCAACGTTCGTATATGGTGAGATTTTTGCACATATGTGCAAACATGAGAAGTATAGCATTCTTTATACTATTTTTAAAATATAATCCAATTTTTAAATGTTTTTTATCATATTGTGTAGGGACTTAAAGTTCAACATATCAATACTTGGTGAAAATTACCTTTTCCTCATTATGCCTAAGATGTTTGAAATAAAGTGAGATAGTGAGTTTAAGCTTGACAGCCTAAATCGTTTCATAATAACAATAAGCTTGTCTTCGGGATGGTTAACAACCTAAGTTTGCAGACCAAAATTAGAGAAAAAGCAGGGTACAAGGAAAGCCAACATTTTGACCCTAACCTTCTAAGGTCAATTAAGTCTCAGGGCATATGAGAACTTGTACTGTAACGTCATGTACCTAGGTAGTGTCCCAAATTTTCAGATCATGAAGATTATCGGGCCAAAGAAGAAAGTGATCAATGATGTAGAGTGTGCCTAAGGAGAGTCACATGGGGAGAAAAACCCCTCTCAGGCTTTCCCAGAGAGCACATTGGCCAAACAACGGACGTGACTGATCCACATGGCTGACACTGACAAAGGTTCTACAATCTGAGTTACAGGATCTAAGTATAATTCCTGAGGGGATTTCACTGACCTTCTCAGACCCAAAAGCTACAAATCTTGTTGCACAGGTCCTGCTTTACCTCGGTCTTAACCATCCAGTAGAAAAGTATGAAGACGATATATAGGAAATAAAGCCATATTGTTATGTTGAGCTGTGGGGGACTCAGGTCAATAATTTCTGACATTGCCAGTTAAACAGAAGACCCAATGCTATTATGGGATACTGGACTCTTATAGAAAATTTTGTTGAGTTTACACACCTATAATATTCAATAACGGAACTTAGAGCAAATGTGGTATACTGATGAATGTCCATTTTGTATCTGTGTATTCAAAGTGATTAGGATAGATATATAGATGCATTCTCTTAATGAATAGAATTATTTGTTCTAATGATATTTGTAAATAGGATCTGAAGTCTGCATCTTGTACAGCAATTAACCATTAAGAAGAATATATGCAGTGTGTTATTTGTTGAAACTGCACTTCTGATTTGATTTGAAACTGTCTAATTGCTATCTGTTTATCAATAAAATTTTGAAAAAGAAAGCAGAAAAAACGTAAAGAAAAAAAAGAGAAACTGAAATCTTTTACTCTTAGATCGGGTACAAGACAAGGATGACCTCTATCACCCCTCCTATTCAATATAGTTCTGGAATCATTAGCTACAGCCATTAGACAAGAGAAAGAAATAAAAGGAATAAGAACAGGCAAAGAAGAAGTTAAATTATATTTAATTGCAGAGGACATGATACTTTACTTGGAAGACCCAAAAAACTCCACCAAGAAGCTACAAGAATTAATACAGAAATTTAGTAGCATAGCAGTATAAAGTCAATACCAAAAAGTCGATATCATTCCTCTACACAGACAAGAAACACACTGAAGGGGAAATTAGAGAAACAACACTTTTACAATAGAACCGAGGAAAATGATATACCTTGGAATTAACCTAACTAAAGAAGTCAAAGATCTTTTCAAGGAAAATTACATTATGCTTAAAAAAGAGATCACAGAGGATTTCAGAGAATGGAAAGATATCCCATGCTCCGGGATAGGAAGAACCAATATTGTGAAGATGGCCATACTCCCAAAATTGCTGTACAGATTTAATGCAATCCGTATCAGACTACCACAGACACACTTCACAGACAAAGAGAAATCATTCCTAAAATTTATCTGTAACCAGAAAAGACCTAGAATAGCAAAGGCAATTATGGGCAATACAGACAAAGCAGATGGCATTACCATTCCTGACTTGAAATTATACTAAAAGGCTACTGTGATAACATGAGCCTGGCACTGACATCAAAATAGACCTGAGGATCAATGGAATAGATAAGACACTGAAGGCCCTACGAACCCACTCAGACACCTTATCTTTGGCAAAATGGCCAAACACACTCACTGGAAGAAAGATAGCCTCTATAACAAATGGTGCTGGAAAAACTGACTCTGTCCGTGCTGAAAACTCAAACTTGACCCAGGTCTATCACCATGCACTAAACTAAAG
>NW_004524679.1:7154873-7164893 GCF_000260255.1 Octodon degus
AAAACATTGATTATGAGATTTATGACAAATACATTGCATGTCATTTCTTATTTCATCTTGATTTTTTTCAGGATCCTCTCTGTTTTTTGATTTTGATAGATTGTATTTTGACATTGGCTAGCTTTTAATTTTTGTTCATCTTTTCTCAATTTTTTATTTTATTTTAAAGTGTATTAGAAAATAGTGAAACAAAGATAAAAGGAGAGTAACAATTGACAGTACAAATGGTAGTTTCAAAACAAGAATAAAAAATTTACAGTGGTTGTTATATTACATATTTTCACATTGACTAATTCTATATATTATTGTCTATATTTTGAGCAAGTACAGTAGTTACTCTTCTCATTGCTGCGACAAATATCTGACACTCGAAATGAGGAAAGGAAAGGTTTATTTAGCTCACAGTTACTGGAGGTTCAAGACACTAGAGGAAAGGGTGGCGTGCTGCTGTGTCCAGAATGACCCTCTACATGTCTCTGAGAAAGCACAGGCCAGCCAGTTTAATGCTTCACTCTTCTCTGGCCTGCCCCTCAGGCTTGGCTTGCTCCTCTGTCCCCACCCCTCAAGCCATGTTGCTCCTCCAGCTGTGTCTGCTCCATAACTTACATGAGGCTTGAGGGAGGGGCAACTAGACACAAACCATAACATTTCTCTCCTGGACCCCCAAAGTCTCATGCACATCCTTTTGTCTAAAAGGCATTTAGACTATAACAGCAAAGTGCAATGCAAACACAACTGGCAAATACCGCTCATTTTGTTCTTCTAAATGTGTACCTTTTCTAATGTCTTATCAATTAGCATTTCTCTTTAAAATAAATTTTAAAAAGACTATAAAGTAAAAAAGGACAAAACAATTAGTTTGTTGAAATTATGCATTAATGTTTAATTATTTGACCAATTTTGGCTAGCTCTTTTGAATTGAATCTGTTTATACATTTTGACTTTCTTCTACCTATATATTCATACCTATCACCAAGTTTGTAATGTAATCTACTATTATTTGTGTTTCTAAGATTTTATTTGGTACAGGACCTCACTATGCAGCTCAGACTCATAGTGATCCTCCTGTTTCAGCCTCCCCAGTGCTGGGATTACAGGCATGAGCCAACAGTCCCGGTTTCAATGGCCATTATGGTGCAGGGCCTGCATAGCATGCAGCACCAGGCATCAAACATAGGTCCCTGCGCTTGCCATGCAGAAACTTAGACCACTGGGCTATCTGCCCAGCCCTCTACTATTATCTTTAAATAAGCTTTCTCGTACATTACCTTTGTCTACTCTGTATTATAAGTCATTGACTCACAACTGTATTCATATGAAGCCATCCCTTAAATGCCCTGATTTTTTCTTCATTCTTTGTATTTATTTTTACTTTGTGACTATATATTTTCAAAAACGCTATTTTAACAAATAGGTGTCTTTTTTTCTTGTCCTTAATCATTCTCCTATTGATGAACTTATTGGATATTGTAGCTTGTTCATTGTGTTTTGCATTTCACATTTAGTAATGATGATTGTTATTATTTCTATTAAAGTATTGTTTTAATTACTATTGCTTTTCTGACAACACTGTAATAATTTGCTGTGTCTAAATTATGTCTTTTTTGGCAGAACTGGCATTGGACTCACTAAATTGTATCTTGAGCTGTCATAAAACAATATTAAGGTTTACATCTTAAATATCCTTCAAAAGCTTATATATTAAGGTTCCATTGGCATTTGTGTTGCTGTTGGTATGTGGTAAAACTTTTGGAGTTGGGGTATAGTAAATAAATTTAAGTGATTGCAGATGTGCTTTTAAAGTGTATTGTATATTGTGATCCTTGTATCATCTTCACTGTTTCCCAGGCATTGGGAATTAATGAGAACTGCCCCCATCTTGCATATATTACTAGGATATTTTGCCTCACCATAGACTTCAAACAATTGAAGCTAGAGACCCTGAGCACAAACTATGACATTATGAACCAAAATTAACTTTTA
The DNA here is from genome assembly GCF_000260255.1 of Octodon degus. Lineage (NCBI taxonomy): Eukaryota > Metazoa > Chordata > Mammalia > Rodentia > Octodontidae > Octodon > Octodon degus. The sequence continues at coordinate 7,156,857 of NW_004524679.1, forward strand.
CTCCTTTTAAATTGTTTAACTTAGGCATTTTGTCAAGGTAAGATAATACTAATTAACACAGAAAATTGGTTCTGTGAGGTCATTACTATGACTATATCCCATGATATGGTTCAGAAGCCTTTGAAATTGGTTCGTAAGAGGAGCTAGGAAAAATTTGGTGAAGTAACCTAGAGAAAAAATTAGAATGTTCTAAATGGGGTTTAATGGGCAATTCTATTGGGAGTTAAGAAGAGAATGTTTATAGGAATGTGAAGAATAGAAGTTAGGCTTAGGAGGTTTCAAGTAGAAAATAACACTATTTTGTATTACATTAGGGACTATTTATGTAACAACATGACAGAGAAACTGTCTAGCATTTCTACTTGCCCTAGATTGTGACCTTCTGTAAGGTAAATTAAAGGTCACTTACTAATTAATCTAGAAGAAGAAATTTCAAAGCATCAAACCACTCAGGTTGTGGCATAGGTATTGTCTTCTTTTGATAGGTTTATAATGAGGGTAGGGAACAAAAAAGATTAACAAAAAATTGTCAGCCAAATAGCTCAGCAGATTAAAGCACCTGTTGAGGCAGACTCAGGGGCTAGGAGTTTGATCCTGGGCCTGCTGTGGCAGGCCCACCCTTGGGGCACACTGAGATGGCAATTGAGACTGGGCTTGGTGGTGCATGTCTGTAATCCCAGCACTTTGGAGGCTGTAAACAGGCAGATCACTATGGGTCTGATCTACACAGTGCGACCCTGTACACTTTGTACCGCTTGCCCTAAAATTAAAAAAAAAAGATTAGTAGATATATTTTAGAAACATAATTTGGTCAGAAAATGAGCTTATATAGTTGTGACTAAGATTGGGTCTAATGCTAAGGAGATTAGAATCATTAAAAAGAAGTCAAGTATTTTACAATGAAATAATAGGAAAGATGTTTCTGGAACACCTTAGAATCAGAAAAACTACACTTTTCAATAGCTTGTTTGGATGAAAATCCTTGGGGGTCATTACATGGACAGGGATGCCTATGAATTTCTTTCCCTAGCATTTATTTCCTCAGTGTTCAGTCATTCAGATACTTAAAGATTGCTGTCCTTATGATCTAATTGGTCCATACAGTATTCAAGAATTGCTTGGATCATTGATTCTTTCCCTGGATAGAGTTTTCAAATGAAATCTTGAGAGGCCAGTGTGGTGGTACCTGGCAGGTCTGGTTTCCCTGCATTCATTTCCTAATGGAGATACATGAAGTTGTGAAAGGAAAGCTGAAAATAAATTAGTGATCCCAGGAATTGGAGATGCCAAAAGTATGGTACACATACTGATAAATCAATATAGTGAATAGAAGCAACCTAAGTGATTTGCCGTATGAGCTACAGCCAGGAAAGTCATCAGGGGTAAGTTTTCCCCAGCCTCTGGGGACCAATATACCACCACCATGTGCTGTGAGTGCTATACAAGAAGCTGCATGAATGAAGTAACGTTTGCTTTACTAGTTTTCATTTTGCTTTGGTTCAAACTCTCTTTTCTAGGCCTCTATTTCCTTGTTTTTAATTGGAATATTTACCTTGTACTGTTATAAGTTGAAAGATTTTTACAAGGGTTCAAATGTTACAACTTACCTATAAAATGTTACAACTTACTTATAAAGTATTAGAGAAGCCTTCGGACTTGGACTTTAATGTAAGGCTTCAACACTTAAAACTTTGAGTACTCTTACAAGTAGACTATACATATTTTGCATTATCAAATGAATGTGAGCCTTTGTGGGCTAGTGGTGGTATGTTATGTATTGTTTGACCTGTTCCCTCAAATGTCTGTGTGCTGAATATTTTGTCACCAGTCTGTGGTATTACTGAGATGCAATTTTTGGAAGTATGATATAATACAAGGAAGTTAGGACATTGGAGACATAGCCCTAAAAGGTATATTGGGACCCCACATACTCCCTGTTTCTCTTTGCTTTCTTGTTGCAGTGAGTTGTGCGTCTCTGGAATGTAACATGCTAAATTGGGGCCAATGGAGTGAAATCATCAGTCAAAATACTCTTTTTTCTTTTAAAATTTTTTATTTCAGTTATTTCTTAGAGCAATTAAAATATAATAAAAAGATCTATTTTATATGTTTTTTCATAGAGTTCAAATACCTGCCTCATTTTTGATCAGTCAGTGAAACTTACTTTTGTGCATTTGATTGTCATATCCCATAAAGACAACAGGGTTCTGAGAGGGGGTGATGGGAGATTAATAAAGGTCAATATATATAATAAAAGAAAAGCTGAGACCATGTGGGATGCATCCTGTCTGATGAAGGCCCAAAACAGTCTGCATCTTTATTTATACATACTGAAAAAGAAGAAGCACATGACAGAGTCAAAAGTGCAAGATTTCAGTGTTTTAATGAGAACATGGAAAGACAAACATTTTCAGAGCTATATGTGCTGTAGGTAAAAGGGATGAAAACCAATATCAGACCTCTGTTGATGTGTAACTGAGCTAGAGGATAACTTGCTAACCCAATCTGCCTAGCATTCTATGTTCTTTGGACAGGCTTTGTTCTAGTCCAAGGAGCTTGCTACCTTTCAGCTCAGCCATGGCTCATCCACTCCCCACATTTGGTTATGCCACATTTGATACTTGTGGTCATGCATAAATGTAAACATACTCAGAAAATAGAAGATAGGGACTTCACATCTTCATTTTGTGTGTGTGTGTGTGTGTGTGTGTGTGTGTGTGTGTGTGTGTGTTTAGGGAATGGTCTACAGGGTGCTCAGGGTCTCACTACTAGATCAGACTAGTGATCCATCTATTTACAGCCTCCCAAGAGTTGGGATTACAGGAACGTGCCACCATGCTCAGTCTCAGTTGTTGTTTCAGTGCACCCCAGGAGCAGGGCTGGCTCAGCAGGCCTGGGGATTGAACCCCCGGTCCCTGCAGCTGCTTGCAGGCCCATTAATATGGACTTTATATCTTCAAATCTTTGTTCTGAGATTGTCTGGGAGCATCCTTCAACAGCAAATAAAGTCTTTGACTAATGTAGGTGTTGCAGTGCTAGGAGTAATGCTAAACCTGTGATAATCATGGACAGCCCAGCTCCAGTGTTAAATATCATGGCCACTGAATTTGGTTCAGCACTGCATAGTCCATAAATCCCATGGCTCATTAGCTTACTTGCAGTCCGTAGCTTTTTCTTAAAGCTGTGACCTATTTTGAGCACAACCTCCTTGTAGACAGCAGATCATGATGCATGCCAGAACTCACGTCCACCTAAAAGTAGCTATGAATTTCAGGTTGCTGTTGTGGCTCTAGAAGCCCAGTTCCTCAGGCTAGTACATATTAACCTGGAGTTAGAGGCCTTGGGCAGTCTTTCCATTGCTGGACTCTACTTTGGAAGTCCAAGTATTGGGGCCTAAAGCAAGGTGTATTACTTACTCCCATATCTTTTTCCTTAGTGGATGATATTTCTCTCCATGCAGTGTTACCTGGAGATAGGGATTACAATGTCAGTAAAGTCAGACTGTCCTTCATACCTGTTCCATGCATCTTTACCTAATATATTGCTATAACAGGATATAATGTTTCAGGTGTTTGTAAGCACCTGTAGTGGCATTTTGCTTTTTGATATTTGTTCAAATTGATATCCCTATGATTCTATATTATCCTATTTTGCTATGTTGCTCATATTTCTTTTCAGAACTGTTGTCAGAGGATTTAGTTGTCTGACTAGCCCTTTAAGTGCTAGTGTTTCTAACTCCCTTCCATCATAAACCTAATGACTAGAGATATTTTTCTAGTATTTGATTTGACTTTTTATTATCAATCTTAATTTCCAGTGCCTCTTCCCAAATTAGGGATTGATACACAGTCATGATACTTCTACTTTAATTGCTACTAGTTTTCCTTGCCTGCTAAATATTTATTCACAAATAAAGTATTGTGCATTTACTGCTTTCATTTTCTTATAATTTATGCTTTTGTTACCTATAATGACCAGGATTTTGGACATGTTCTATAATTTTCAGGGTCACCTATACAATGGATTTTAGAGATATGATATTCTAAAAATAGATAAGTATCATAAGAGCTATGTACAAAGATTTTCCCTCTGACAAGTCTCCCTTTCCTGGTATGATGCTTGCTTATTAATATCCTCCACTGAAAACATAAATTCTGAACATGAATTTTACCCCTCAGTTTTAATTGATATGAGGCCAGTGTTAAAAGGAAGAGTCAGTCCTTCTAATATGTATTTCTCCAAATGCTGAACTTCTACCTCATACTTTGAGACCCAATGTCATTATTTACTTTTCTGCAAATGCTGGTAAAGTCCATGATTTTTTGTCCTTTATAAATCTTTGTATTTGTTCTCCCAATAAGTGAAAACAAATTGTGTAAAATAAAAGAAATTTATTTTAAAAAGGCACTGATTACTTTTTCTGAATTGTAGACAACATTCCTCATGTAAGAGAATATATGTTTAGGTTTAGAAGAGATTAAGAGTCCAATAATTTCATAATTTGAGAAGTGCCTATGAAGAGGAGGCATCCTCTAAGTAATAGTCTTACTGTCATTATTTCCATGTGTTATTATACGAGAAGTACATTAGTTGTACTTGCCTCTCCAGCAGGTTAGAGATTATATCTCTGTTTCTCTATAATACCTATTATGGATCCTGGCACACAAAATAGAATTGTAATAATTGAATATGAATGAACTAATGCTTTTATTGAACATTTGGTATGCTTCTTTACATATATTGCACTTTAATGTTTTTTTTTTTTGTGTTATCAATGAAAGGATGGTTGCTTGAATAACCATGACTTACATGCTTCTTAAAACTGGTGTCAAATGCTATGGCTATACAATAAACTCCATTTCTGTTTATGCTCAAAATAAATAATGTTCTACAATATATGAAAATAGTAATTTAATTACATTCTGCTCTAAGCCAAATTCAAAATTCTCAGTGATAGCCAAAATTAGGAATCAGGCATGAACTATTTTATTTGTTATCTTCCAACATTTTATAGTACCATTCCATCAGGTACCACAGGGAAGGTTTGTTTTTTGTTTCTTATTGGAGCTTGCAATTAAAGGTGCATATTAAAATTTATAGGCAGTCTAAATCTATGTTTTAAATTCCAAGTTGTTCTACAGCAGCAATGATAAGAAAATATTGATGGAATGACTCCCAATGTTATGCAATATAATATAAAATTTTGTATGCATTTTAGCAATAAAGTAAAATGAAATTTGTTTGGTATACGGATAAAAGCATAGATTTTAAATATTTTCGTTTTCATTACTTTCATCATTCTTTCTTCCTTTCACTTATGCCATCTTTAAACATTTACCTTGCAGCTTCTATCATTTTTCCTTCATTTTGATTTTAATTTAGCTTTGAATTGCAGTACAGACACCTCTTCAATACATTAAAATGTCAGCTTACGCAAATTAGCACCACTATTCTCATATAACCTCTTACCACAAAGCTATTGTCAAGATTCAGTGTTGAGTATCAGAAGAAATATTGGTTTTTCACTCATCACTAATTTCAACATGAATTAGAACATTTAGAATAAAAAAATTAAAAGTAAATTTTAATGATAATTACATCACAGAAAAATTTGTGTATGAGTTACCTTCATGTACTTTTTTATTTATTTATTTTACTAATTTTATTTAGAAACAGATATCAATGAGAAAGATTCAAAACTGATTAATAAGACAGTTTCAATAATTAATACAATGCATACAGTTATCTTCTTAGTGATTATTCATAGCACAAGATGTAGACATTATATTCTGTCCAAATATTATTAGTACGAAAATTTCTTCTCATTGAATTAAGAGAAAGTAGCTGTATATCTATCCTAACTATTTTGTATATACAGATACAAAATGGTCCTTCCTTTGTATCCCCTTATTCTGCTTTGTTTTGTTAGAGATGTGTATTCCATTACCATTTAAATATTCTACATGCATGAATTCAGTAAATAATTCAATATAGTCCAGTAGTCCATAATAGTAGTGGGTTATCCATAGGAATGCCAATGTCAGAAGTTGTTCACTTGAGCATTTTACAGCTCAGCATATTAATATGCCTTTATTTTTAATACATCCTTTTTATTCTTTTCTACTAGAATGTTAAGACCAAGGTAAAGCAAGAACTATATAAGAAGAAATGTATCTTTTGTATCTGATAAGATCAGCCAAGTCCCCTCAGGATTTATCCTATTATCCTGTACCACAGTTTGCAGATCCTTTGTCACTGTTTGCCGTGTGGATGAGTCACAGCCATTGCTTGACCAATTTATTCTCTGTAAAACCCTGAGAGAAAGTTTTCTCTTATGTGAGTCTCTTTAGGCACACTCTACATGATTGATCATATTGCTCTGTGGCCCCATAATCTCCTTGATCAGAAAATTTGGGACACAGCTCTATGATGTACTATATGATTTTACAGTATAGATTAACCTATGTCCTAAGTCTTCATTGACCTTGAAAGACAAGGGCCAAAATGTTGGCTGTCCTTGCAGTGCTTCTTTTTCTCTAATTTTTGGTCTGCAAACTTAGGTAGTTAATCCTCCAGAAGAGAAGCTTATTATTACCCATAACATATGCAGTTGGGTTTAACCTCACTATCTGTCTGAATATCAAACATGTTAGGCATTACATGGAACAGTTATTTTCCATCTAGGATTGTTATGTCAAACTTTAAGTCTTTTTAGAACACGGAGACAAAAAAATAAAAAATTAAAAAATTAAAAAGATAAACAAACATTTAGATATTTTACAAAGAAATATAGAAATCAAAACCCTGGCCACTGTATCTGCTTGCAGGTGCTTCAATACACTGAGCTATTTGGCTGCCTCTATCTGCGCATTTTTGAAAAGTATAATCCATTTTTATAGTTTGAGTTGAAAGTAACTTCCAAAAGCTCATTTTCTTAGAGGTGCTTTTAGAGTGTGATTAGGGAGAAGACCTGGGGCCGTGGGATCCTGAACAGACCCAGAGTCCAGGCCCAGAGAGTGAGACAACTCAGGGCCCGCGGGATCCTGAATAGACCAGGAGCCCAGGACTGGAGAGTGAGTGAGATGACCTAGGGCCTGGAGGATCCTGAATAGACCAGGAGAACAGGCCCAGTGACCCAGGGACCATGGAATCCTGAATAGAATGGTAGCACAGGCCAGGCGAGTAAATGAGACTGCCCAGGGCCCACGGATCCTCATTTGACCCAGAGTGCAGACCCAACATGGAATCCTTCAGCAGAAATTCCTGCAAAGAGGCTAGAGGCAAGACCCAAGCAGCTGATTCAGGAGCAGAACACCTTGCGAGAGAGACACAAAGGGTTCCACTCTAATGACTGCATCAGAAAGAAGTGGAGCACAGCAGCCAGATCCAAACATCACCCACGTGGAAGAATCTGAACTTCATAGAAACGCACCTGGTGCTAAGGTAAAAACTCTATCTAAGCTCTACACCAAAGGTCAGAAGACAGTGGTATACAAAATGACAAAGAGAAGGAACAAAATGCAGTCTCAAGCCCTGAGTCCACCCAGTACAATTGCAGAAGACACTAGCACTGAGGAAACTCGAAATCACATGCCACATATCTCTGAAATAATAGTGTTGGCAGTAAAGAAACAACTGCAGAAAGGTATAGAAGAAATCAGATCAGAAATAATTTCTAAACTAAGAAATGTAGTAATAACTATAGTCAAAGAATTGCTAAGTGCTTCTAAAGAATACACTGATAAAAAATAGAGCAGAATATAAAAATGATGAAACCCCTGAATAAGCAATTTAGGAAAGAAATAGAATGTATGAAACACATTCAAAGTGATATACAGAAAATTAAAACCCCAATCACAAGCTGGCAAAACCATTTGAGTGAAAGTGAAAATAGACTTTCTGACCCTAAAGACACCATTGCAGCTAGTTAAAAAGTAAGAAAAGATCTCTTTAAAGCAACTAGGACGCAGGAAAAAATAATTCAATACCTGCAAGACGATGCAAAGATGAACAATGTGAGACTAATAGGCATCAATG
>NW_004524679.1:7164993-7165477 GCF_000260255.1 Octodon degus
ACTTCAAAGAAGAAATAGAAATAGAAAGATATAATACTAGTAAAAGGAAAGCAGGACCTCAAGGACTAACTAATCAAGAGAGGGAAAGGAGAAGAGCTAGGAAACATTGCAATGTTAAGCCATGCAGTTATATGTAAAAGATGAGAAAATCATTGTTCCTGAGAATATTCAGAAGATTTTTTTATATACTAGTTAATTGGAAAGATTCTCCCCCTGACTAACTCTATATACTGATACCTGTGAACTAAGCTACTGCACTGCAGATGGTAAGTTGTGATAGTAGTTTCATGTTTGGAGTGCCTGTCATTCTGGTATTCTGAATATGGGCTCCTTGTCATGACATGCCACTTACTGCTATGATGTATTTTGGGTAGGTGTATGTTCAAGAAGGGGTTGGTGAATGAAAGCAAGAGACAGGAAAAGGAATATTGTGGGACTGTCCTGCTTCAAGGTTGTGCATGGTGAGATTTTTGGACTTATGTGC
>NW_004524679.1:7168035-7176215 GCF_000260255.1 Octodon degus
AAAAATAATTCAATACCTGCAAGACGATGCAAAGATGAACAATGTGAGACTAATAGGCATCAATGAGAAAGAAGGAGTCAATACAAATGATATGAAAAGAATATGGGCAGAAGTAATAACAGAAAACTTCCAAAATATGGGGGAACAATCTGACATTCACGTAACCAAAGCATATAGGACACCAAATAACACTAACCCAATAAAATCCACACCCAGACATAATGAAAAAGATCCCAGAAATTCAGCATAGGAACAGTATATTAAAAGCCACTAAAGAAAAGAAACAGATCACGTTGAAAGGAAAACCCATCAGATTAACAGCAGACTTCTCTTCACAGACCACCAAATCAAGAAGAGCATGGAGCAAAGTACATCAAGTCTTGCAAGAAAAGAAATTCCAATCCTGACTGATATATCCTGCAAAACTCTCTTTAAAGTATAATGGAGAAGTGAAATACTTCCATGATAAAGAATAAATAAAGAATTTCATGATGACAAAACCAAGCCTACACAGACGACTAAATGATGTTCTAGAGAGGGAGCAAATTGATCACAGCCCCACGAATGAGAATGGAAAGAACCCACCAAATAGGGCAAACAATTAAACAGAGAAGAATGAGAGGTATACAATAGTAGAATTTCATTTATTCTTCTGTGTTCAGCAGCAAAATATTTCCATCAGCACACTCTGCAAATGAACTTTCCCACCCTATGGGTCATGATTCCACCTGAGTCTACAGGTTGGATTTGAAAGAAATAGCTGTAGCTCAGTTCCACAAGTGACACCTAGCCACCAGTAACTGTCATGGTCATTATGCATGTCCACATCACACTAGAACTTCCAAACTGTTAGAAGTTCTGGTTATTTACTTGCCATTCCAGTACTTATCTTATGTTTCACTCTTAGTACTTCTTTGCTATCATGAAAAATTTTTCTTAGTTCAATTGTTTTGAAAGATTTAATTTTTAATTAATTAGTATTTAATTTTCTGAATATTGCTTAATCTTAATTTTTGTTCTAAGATTTATACTTTATCTTTGACTTGCAATTTATTTAAAAGACATTGTATATCTTCTCCTAGTATTAGAAACTTTAAAAAGTATATTTCCATTTTCTGTTGACTTTATATTACTTCTTCCCTGTCTTTTATACACACATACACACACATGTATGGAAAAAATACGTGTATAACCCAGGATAAGATTGGTACTGTTTCATAGAAATCTGGAATGACCTTTAAATAAGGGTTCATCTAATATATTTTTAATATAGTCCTGCATAACTATCATATTGAGAGCTCTTTATTGTTCATCCAGGAGCATACTGCAACTTCTCTTGCCTTTTGAATTATGCTCTTTGTTATTTCCTATTTGCTACTTCTGGAGGTATTAAAATATTTCAAGTTTGTATAACTAGAAACTCTTACTTTTACTTTTCAAAGGTATGTTTGCTAAGTGTAAAATTCATAAAGGACAGATCTTTTCTTTCAGTCCTTTAATTAATCTAGTTTCTTAGACACTTGGTCCTTTTGTTTCTTTATAATGTGGAATAACATGCTATTTAATTTTGTTCTTACATAGCTAATATTTTTATATAATGCTTTAATGCTTTTTTTCTTTACAAGAAATTTTGGACAATTTCATTTTTGTGTATCTTGGCATGATTTTATTTAAATGTCTTTGCAAAAGGTTCATTTTTCTTGGAAATGTGGTATTATAAGTTGAACTAATCTCAGAAATTTTAAATCTTAAAATATTTATTGCCTACTCCTTGCTACTTTGAGAATTCTAATTATATGTATACACTTGGTTTTGACACAGTGAACTATTATGACTGATCTGTAAATTCTTTCTTCATTTTTATTTTGGACAATTTTTATTGTTATATTCATTTATGTTTGTAAATAATTTATCTTAAATTTGAAATCTATTAAAAATAAAAAAATAAAATATAAGATAAAAATAATAAATATTGAAAACAAAAAAGTGTGATTAGATCTTGAGCCATTACACTTATCAGTGAATTAATCCACTGGGGAGTTCATGGTTAAGTGTGCTATTAGAAGATGGGACTTTGCTTAAGCATGTTTGTCACTGGGGTCATGATCTTGAAGGATGTATTATTGCTCCTGGCATGTTTGGGCTTCTCTACATATTTCACTATTTCTCTGTCCCGGACAGTAATGGGTGTCTTCTGTGAGCCTTGACCTGGTCTCTCTGCTTTCTTTTGCCATGAAATGAGAGGACTTTCTTCTCTACATCTTTCCATTATGATTTTTCTGACATGCAGTTATCCAACCACGAAATTAAACATCTGAACCTATGACTCACTACTAAGATTACACTTGAGTTTTTAAATAAATGAAGGTAGGTGCTCCCGAGGGAACTCTCCGCACCAAACCCAGGCACAAAACGTGAGTGAGAACATCTGCTGCACCCTCAGGACCACTCCAGAACCCCACCACCCAAGCCCACCCAGTGATTGAGAACTTTGGCCATGCATTCGGAAGCCCCCACATCAAGCCTAATCCCAAGCCTAACGAGTGTGTGGAAGAGCTTCCGGCTCCCATGTGCCCACGGGAATTCTCTGGACCCAATCCAGGCACATGTCATAAGTGAAACCCTCTGCCGCGCCCTAGGGACCACTCTGGAGCCCCCTCCCCACAAAACTGAGGAGTGAATGAGAGCTTTTGCCTCACATTTGGTACCAACCAGATCTGGCCCAAGCCCAGGTGAAGCGAGTGTGTGAGAGAGCTTCCAGCTCCTGCCGACCAACAGGAACTCTCAGGACAAAACCCAGGTATGCCAGGTGAGTGAGACTATTTGTTGTGCCCTTGGGAACATCATCTGAGCTCACCAAGTAAGTGAGAATTTGCCATGCCATCGGAAATCCCCAGACCCTGTCCAAGCCCAGGCCTTCTACTGTGTGGGAGAGATTCTGTGCTCCCCTGAGCACGCTGGGCCAGTGGCACAACAGAGGGGCACAACAGGTTCACTTCCAAGGGCTGCATCAGCAATGAGCACAACAACAAGACCCAAACCAGACACAACTGTATAAACACAAACTTAATAGATCTGGACCCGAATTTCAGTAAGTGCTATGGTTATAATTGCACCAAAGCTCTACACCAAGGTCAGAGGTCAGTGCTATACGAAATGACATTGAGAAAGAGCAAAATGCAATCTGAGGCATTGAGCCCACCCAGAAAAAGTACAGAGGAGACTAGCTCAGGTGAAATATATGAATTAATAGCATCTGAAGAAAAGAAACAATAAGAAAGGTATAGAGGAACTCAGATCAAAATTAATCTCTGAATTAATAAAAGAAAACTCTAAATTAATAGTATCTGAAGTAAAGAATCAAATGCAGAAATATATAGAGGAAATCAGATCAGAAAAGTAGTCCTGAATTAAAGAATTAATAACTCCTTCTCAAAAAGACACTGATAAAATTAAACAGGAGATTAGAAAACTGACTGATTCCTTAAATGAACAATACAAGAAAGAAATAGATCACACGAAGCAGAGTCAAGGAGATATAGAGGAACTTTAAATTTCAATCATAAGCTTGCAAAACCATTTGATTGAAAGAGAAGATAGAGTTTCAGATCTTTAAGACACTATCACAGCTAGTGAACAGGAAAGAAAATATCCCTAAAAACAAATAGCATACAGGAAAAAATAATACATCACCAGCAAGACGATGCAAAGATGAACAACGTGAGACTAATAGGCATCAATGAGAAAGAAGAAGTAAATACAAAGGATATAAAAAATTGTGAGCAGAAGTAATACCAGAAAGCTTCACAAATATGAGGAAGTAATCTGACATTCAGGAAACCAAAGCATACAGAATGCCAAATAACTTCAACCCAATTAAAAAAAACACCGCGACATATAATGTAGTCAAGATCCCAGAAATCCAGCACAAGAACAATATACTGAAAGCCACTAGAGAAAAGAAGCAGAACACATTCAAAGGAAAACCAATCAGAATAACGGCCGACATCTCTTCACAAATAAAGAAGACAAGAAGAGTGTGGAATGGAATACTTCGAGTCCTCTATGAAAAGAAATTACAGCCCACACTATTATATCCTGCAATACTCTCCTTCAAGTTTGGTGGAGAGGTGAAATACTTCCATGACAAATAACAACTAAAGAGTTTTATGATGCCAAAGCCAACGCTACATAGACTGCTAAAAGATGTTCTAGAGAGGGAACAAAATGATCAGACCTCCATGAATGAGAACAAAAGGAACCCAATAAATAGGGCAAACAATTAAACAAATGAGAAAAAAGACTAAACAACAGCAGGTAAATAACATGTCAATCATAAAGCAATACATCTCAATCATAACCATTAATGTAAACGGGCTCATTCACTAATTAAAAGAAATAGACTGGCACAGTGGATTAAGAGACATAATTCGACAATATGCTGCATGCAAGGCACACACTTCACTCAAAAAAATTCATAGGGTTAAAGTCAAAAGGATGGAAAACAATACTACATGCACCAGCACCTGAGATAAAAGCAGGGGCAGTAATCCTGTTCTTAGACAGTGTCAACTTCAAAGCAATAATGATTAAATGAAAGAAAGAAGACCATTATATATTGGTTAGGAGAAAAATTCAAGAGGAAGAGGTAACACTCATAAATATAAAGGAACCAAACACGGGAGCACCCAACTATATAAGAAGAATCTTAATGGACATGAAAAGTGTAACATCCAATACTACAATCTTAACAGGAGAAATTAACATCCCTTGTCCCAAAATGAGAGATCAATCAGACAAAAAAACTAGCAAAGAAGTAACAGAACTGAACCACAGCTTGGAACAAATGGACTTAGTGGACATATAGAGTGTTCCATGGAACGACAGCTGAAAAAACATTTTTTCAACTTCACATGGATCATTTTGTAAAGTAGACCACATACCAGTCTAAGACAGTTTTTTCAGCTTCACATGGATCATTTTTTAAAATTGAACACATGCTGGTCCATAGGTCATGCTTAAATTTATGAAAGAAAAGAGAAATTATCCCAGGGATATTATTTGAACAAGTGGCAATGAAACTTGAAATAAAAGAGACAAAAAAACAGAAAAGCCCGATAAATACATGGACATTAAACAACACTCTACTCAGCAAACAATGGGTCACAGATCAAACTAAACAACAATTTCAACAATATCTGCAACTCAATGAAAATTCAAGCTCAACTTTTCATAAAACATGGGATGGGACAAAAGCAGGTCTCAGAGGAAAATTCATAGCTGTGAACTCACATATTAGGAAAACACAACGGGAACAAATAAATACCCTCATGGTGCACCTTCAACAACTAGAAAAGGAAGAGCAAATCAAACACAGAGCCACAATATGGGAAGAAATCATAAAGATTAGAGAAGAAATTAATTCAATTGAGAGGAAGAAAACAATTCAAAAAATTAAAAAAGCAAAAAGCTTGTTCTTTGAAAGATTAAATAAAGTCAATGAGCCCCTAGTTAACCTCATTAATCAGAGGAAAGAAAAAATTCAAATACAACCAATAAAGAATGAAAAGGGTGCAATTACCACACACTCAGTGGAAATTCAAAAGATTATCAATAACTACTTTGAGAATCTTCACTCTCACAGAATAGAACACACAGAAGAAATGGACAAATTCCGAGAAAGCTACAAATTAACACAACTGAATAGAAAAGATATAACCACTCTCAATAGCATAATAAAAGCCAATGAAATACGAGATGTAATTAAAAACGTGCCGAGAAAGAAAAGTCCAGGTCCTGATGGATGCACAGCTGAATTCTACAAGACATGTACAGAAGATGCAGTCTTCATACTCCTCAAACTGTTAAATGAAATTGAAAAGGAAGCAATCCTCCCAAAATCATTCCTGGACGCAAGTATTATACTGATACCCAAAACAGAGAAAGATGCATCTAAAAAGAGAACTACAGGCCGATCTCCCTCATGTACATAGATGCCAAAATCCTCAATAAAATACTAGGAAGTAGAATACAGCGAATCATCAAGAAGATCATACACCATGAGCAGGGAGGATTCATCCCAGGGATGCAAGGATGGTTCAGTATTGGAAAATCTATCAATGCAATACACTATATCAATAGAGCAAAAACTGAAAACCACATGATCATCTCCATTGATGCAGAAAAGGCATTTGACAAAGTCCAACACTCATTAATGTTCAAAGTCCTACAGAAAATTGGAATAGATGGCCTCTACTTCAATCTGGTAAAAACCATTTATGAAAACCCAATGGATAACATAATCCTAAATGGGGAAAAACTGAAATATTTCACTCTTAAATCTGATACAAGTCAAGGACGTCCTCTATCACCACTCCTATTCAATATAGTTCTGGAATAATTAGCTACAGCAATTAGACAAGAGAAAAAATAAAAGGAATAAGAATAGGCAAAGAAGAAGTAAAATTATCTTTATTTACAGAAGACATGGTACTTTAATTGGAAGACCCAAAAAACACCACCAACAAGCTACTAGAATTAATACAGAAATTCAGTAGCATAGCAGGTTATAAAGTCAATACCCAAAAGTCAATAGCATTCCTCTACACAGACAACAAACACACTGAGAGGGAAAATGTAGAAATCATACTTTTATAATAGCACAGAGGAAAATGAAATACTTTAGAATTAATCTAAGTCAAAGATCTTTTCAAGGAAAATTTCAGTACTCTGAAAAAAGAGCAGAGGATTTCAGAAAATGGAAAGACATTCCATGCTCCTGGATAGGAACAACCAACATTGTGAAGATGGCCATACTCCTAAAATTGCTGTACAGATTTAGAGCAATGCCTAGCAGACTACCACTGGCATATCTAACAGACATAGAGAAATCATTCCTAAAATTTATCTGGAACCAGAAAAGACCTAGAATATCAAAGGCAATTCTGGGCAATAAAGACAAGGCGGGAGGCATTACAATTCCTGACTTGAAATTATACTACAAGGCTACTGTGATATAATCAACATTGTACTGCCATTCAAATAGACCCGAGGATCAATGGAATAGACTAGAAGACGCTGAAGCCCCTAGGAACACACTCAACCACCTTATCTTTGACAAAGTGGCCAAATATACTCACTGGAACAAAGTTAGCCTCTTTGACAAATGGTGATGGAAAAACTGGCTCTGTACATGCCAAAACCTCAAACTTGACCCATGTCTACCTGCATGCACTAAACTAAAGTCAAAATGGATTAAAGATCTAAACATTAAAGCAGAGAAACTAAATCTCCTGGAATAGAAAGTAGAAGTAACTCTTGAAGACATAGGGTTAAGCAAAGTGTTCAGGGACAGAAATCAAATTGCACAGGAAACAGTTGAAAGAATTAACTACTGGGACCTGTTCTTCCTGAAAAGTTTTTTCACGTCAAAAGAAATTACCAGCAAAGTGATAAGGCAACTCAGAAATTGGGAAAAATATATGACCAATAAGTACTCAGAGAAAGGTCTGCTCTCTAGAATCTATAAAGAACTGAAAAACACTAGGGCCCCAAAATTTAAAGAATCAATCCAGAAATGGGCAACCAAGATGAACACACACTTCTCAGAGGAAGAAATTAAAGAAGCGAATAAATATATGAAAAAATGCTCCACATCACTCGTCATTCATGAAATGCAAATTAAAACCACATTGAGATATCACCTCACCCCAGAAAGAATGGCTATCATAAAGAAATCACCCAACAACAAGTGTTGGAGAGGCTGTGGGGGAAAAGGAACCCTTCTCCTCTGCTGGTGAGAATGTAGACTGGTGCAACTGCTATAGAAAGAAGTACAGAGACTCCTAGAAAAATTGATCTGGAAATCCCCTTTAAACCAGCTATTCCTCTACTGGGAATTTTACCGGAGGATCTGAGAACATCATATCATAGTGATATATGTGTGCCGATGTTTATAGCAGCACAATTTGTGATAGCCAAATCTTGGAAACAACCAATATGCCCATCACCTCAGGAATGGTTGAAGAATGTGTGGTATTTTTACACAATGGAGTATTATTCAACTATTAAGAATGATAAACTCGAGGGGCTGGAGAGATGGCTCAGTGGTCTAAAGCACCTACTTAGAACAAGCTTAGCAAAGCATCAGGAACCGCGGTTCGATCCCCCAGCACCACATG
>NW_004524679.1:7177130-7192851 GCF_000260255.1 Octodon degus
TAACAACCTAAGTTTGCAGACCAAAATCAGAGAAAAAGGAGGGTTTCAAGAAAAGCCAACATTTTGACTCTAGCCTTCTAAGGTCAATTAGGACTCAGTTCATATGAGAAGTAGTACTGTAACATCATGTAACTCCGTAGCGTCCAAATTTTCTGATCAAGGAGATTGTGGTGCCAAAGAGGAAAGTGATTGACAATGTAGAGTGTGCCTAAGGAGAGTCAAGCATAGTGAAAATATTCTCTTAGTCTTTCACAGAGAGCGCATTGGCCAAGCAATGGCTGTGACTCCTCCACATGGCTGTCACTGACAAAGGTTCTATAATAAGAGGTACAGGATCTCAGGATAAATCCTGAGGGCATTTCATTGACCTTATCAGACCCAAAAGCTACAACTCTTGTTGCATAGGTCCTGCTTTTCCTTGGTGTTAACAATCCAGCAGAAAAACATAAAAACAAAATTTAAGAAGTAAAGCCATGTTTGGTATGTTGAGCTGTTGGTGACTTGGGTCAACAGTTTCTGGCATTGCCAGTTCTGATGAAGACCCAATACTATTATG
This sequence comes from Octodon degus, assembly GCF_000260255.1. Classification (NCBI taxonomy): domain Eukaryota; kingdom Metazoa; phylum Chordata; class Mammalia; order Rodentia; family Octodontidae; genus Octodon; species Octodon degus. Next base: position 7,177,687 of record NW_004524679.1, read on the forward strand.
GGCTACTGGACTCTTTTAGAATAGTTTGCTGAGTTTACATACTTATAATATTCAAATAACTGTACTTAACAAAAACGGATATACAGATGAATGTCCATTTTGTGTCTGTGCATTCAAAGTGGTTAGGATAGATATATAGTTACATTCTCTTAATGAATAGAATGATTTGTTCTAATGGTGTTTGTAAATATGAAATCAAGTCCGCATCTTGTACAGCAATTAATCTCTAAGAAGATTGTATGCGATGTGTTAATTTTTGAAACTGTCCTACCAATTTGATTTGAAACTGTCTTATTGCTATTTGCTTATCAATATAATTATGTCAAAAATAATAATAATAAACCTCACTTGCTCTTCTCAGAAAAAGACATAGTTGTAGACAAGAGTTCATGATGAAAATGAAATCAGAAGGGTGATACTTGAAAGAATTAACAACTGCGAACTGCTCTTACTGAGAAGTTATTGCCCATCAACAGAAGTTACAGAAGGGAAAAGACAACCCACAATCTTTGAAAAAATTATGACAAATAAGCACTCAAAGTTCTTCTGTCTAGAATTAAAAAAGAACTAAAAAACACTAGGGCCCCAAAATTTAAGGAAGCATTCCAGCAATGGGGATCCAAGATGGACACACACCTCTCAGAGGATGAAAGTAAAGAAGTGAATAAATGTAGGAAAATATGCTCCACATCCCTAGCCATTCGTGAAATACAAATTAAAATTTAGGTGAGTCTGTGGTAATGAAGGAATCCTTCACTGCTGGAGGGAATGTAGTCTGGTGCAACAATTATGGAAATCATCATAGAGAATCCTCAGATAACATGGACTGGAAATTCCATTTAATTCAACTTTTCCTGTACTGAGAATCTTCCTGGAGCATCTGAAAACATCCTATCATACTGATATATATATGTGCCTATGTTTATAGCAACATGATTTGTGATAGCCAAATCTTGGAAACAATCAAGCTGCCCATCACCTGAGAAATGAACAAAAAAGGTGTAGTATTTTTTATACAATGGAGTATTGCTCAGCTATAAAATATAATAAACTCAAAGCCCTTATATTGAAGTGGATGCCACTTGAAGATATACTCATAAGAGAAAAAAAAACAGACACATGTGCAAATATCATATAGTTTCCCTAGGATAAGAACTCAAAAGAAGAAATACAAATAAACGTTATAATACAACTAAAAGAAAGCAAGAACTTGAAGACTAGACAATGAAAAGAGAGTAAGGAGAAGAGCTAGGAAACGTAAGAGGGGCAAGCCATACATTTATATGTAGAAGACGGGTAAGGCAACGATCCTGAGAATCTTCAGAATATTTTTGAATCTTGCAGTTAATTGGCATGATTCTCACCCTAACTAGCGATATATACAGATACCTGTGAAATAAGCAACTGCACTGAAGTTGTCAATTTGTAATGGTAGGTTCATGCTTGGAGTACCTGTCATTATGGACTTCTGAATATGGGCTGTTTGTCATGACGTGGCATTTGCTGATGTGCTGTCTCTCGAGTAATTATTCTTCAAAAAGTAGAGGGTGGTGAATGAAAGCAAGAGATAGGAAAATGAATGTTGCAGAACTGTCTTGCTACAAGATTTATATGGTTAGATTTCTGGACTTAGGCATAAAAATAAGAATTACATAATTCTTTATGCCTATTTTTAAAATATATTTTAACTTCTTAAATGTTTTTTCATCATGGTCTGTAGGGACTTAAAGTTCAACATATCAATACTTGATGGAAAATACCTGTTCCATGTTATGCCTAAGATATTTGATAGTCAGATAGATAGTGAGGTTAAGCTTAACAGCCTAGACTGTATGGTAAAAACAATAAGCTTCTCTTCTGGAGGGTTAGCAACCTAAGTTGGCAGACAAAAATTATAGAAAAAAAATGACTGCAAGTAAACCAACATTTTGGCTCTAGCCTTCCAAGGTCATTTTAGACTCAGGACATATAAAATCTTGTACTGTAACATCATGTAACTCAGTAGTCTCCCAAATTTTCTGATCAAGGAGATTATCAGGCCAAAGAGGAAAGTGATCAATTATGTAGAGTGTGAATAAGGAGAGTTACATGGAGAGAAAACATTATCTCAAGGTTTCCCAGATAGCACATTGGCCAAGCAATTGCCATGACTCATCCACATGGCTGATACTGACAATGGTTCTAAAATCTGAGGTACAGGATCTCAGGATAAATTCTGAGGCGATTTCACTGACCTTATCCGACCCAAAAGCTACAAATCTTGTTGCATATATCCTGCTTTACCTTGGTCTTAACCATCCAGCAGAAAAGTATAAAAACAAACTATAAGAAGTAAAGCCATGCTGTTATATTGAGCTATAGGGGACTCAGATGAACAATTTCTGACAATGCTAGTCAAGTGGTAGACTCAATGCTATTATCGATTACTGGACTCTTTTGGATTATTTTGCTGAGTTAACACACCTATAATATTCAAATGACAGAACTAAGCAGAAAATGGGATATATAAATGGATGCCCATTTTGTTTCTGTGTATTCAAAATGTTTAGGATAGATATATAGTTACATTCTCTTAATGAATACAGTGATTTGGTGTAATAGTGTTTGTAAATAGAATATCATATCTGCATCTTACATAGCAATTGGTCACTAGGAAGAGAGTATGCAATGTATTAATTATTGAAACTGTCCCACCAACTGTCTCATTGCTATTTGTCTCTGAATGAAATTATGGAAAAAAATAAGAGAGCAACACTGTAGCCAGACAGTCCTATGACATTTTTTTCTTTTCTCTTATTTTCATTTGTATATATATAATAGGATAAATTTACAGCTACTTTCTCTTAGTTCAATGAGAAGTTTTTTAACTAATATAGTTTGGAGAAAATATCATATCTACATCTTATACTGGGAATAGCTATTACAAGGAAAACAATATGCAATGCATTAATTATTATAAATGTACTACTAACTTGTTTTGAAACTATCTCATTGCTACTTCTTTCTCAATTAAATTATTAAAATAGAAAAATAGAAAAGAACAGGTTTAAATATAGACACCGGACTATCTCAGTCTGTATTTTCAAGTCCATATTCTACATCTAAAGCATTGCATCAGCGACACCCCTGAGTGTTTATGTGTTCAAGTTCACAGTACAAGAAAAGAGAAAGTTCACAGTACATGGAACTGTTTATCATTTTATTTTGTTTTCTTTATTAAGAGCAATCATGTACAGTGGCTGCTGACTCTGAATCCTGGATTGGGCCTCTTCCTCTGAGGCCAGGCCTAAGCCCCTCAAGGATTCTTCCCAATGAGAATTGATGCTTTCATGCTCTATGGATGAGAAAAAAACTAGAAAATAAAAGTACCTGGCACAGGTTTCATGAAATCTCTTCAGATTTACCAGGTTCCAAACCCGCTGTTCAATGCCACTCATCTATCTTGCATGTTGAACAGGCTTTGACCTTGCCTAGGTCTCAGTTTGAAGAACTGGTATTGGAGGCCTTAGAGGTCAATGCAAGAGCAGCTCCAGCAGGCCTACTTGTGGACACTGACTTTCAGATACATGGCAGTAAGTAGGGGTTACAGGCCAACTGCTGGACATCAATGCAGTACTTCTTTCAGTAGGCCAAACATCATTGAATAAAAGCCTTTGCTTCAGGTGTTACTACTGGCTTTGGTGGGAACTGCACTTCAGTAGCTTTAAGGATAGTATTCTCTTGTAGAATGTCCTGCTGGGACTGATTGTGGCCAAAAGACTTCCTTTCGTAAAGACACTGATAGGAGATCACACCCACTGAAAAGTCATCAAATTTATTTGAAATCTTTGGTGGTTCTTTCCCAAGCATGAAACATTCTGGTGGTAAGTACCTGTACCTTGTGATGTTAGCTCCATGCCATCCACTGAATTATAGATATCATCATCTATGGCGGGAGAGACCAAAATCTGTATTTTTTGTCTCTCCCCATGCTGTATCATTCACTAAAAGAATGTTGCCTGGTTTGAGGGCATAGTGTATGACGGGAGTTTTTATTTCATTTGAGTACTTTAAAGCATTCACAGTCTGCATGATAATGGAGGGGGCTTCTTTCTCTGACATTAATTTGCAGTTTCAGGTAGAACTCCATCTCATTTCCCTCACAGTACTCTAGTATTGTACAAAAAGTGTCCGTGTTCAGTGAAAAGTAATCATGCAGCTTAACTATTCTGGGATGATCTAATTCTTTGTGAATACGGTATTCCTTACATGCATGCTTGTGGTAATTCTCCTTCTCATCTTTCCAGTTTTTATTTAATTGGTGAATTTTCACAGCTACATATCTTTGCTCTGTCAGATCAAATGCCTTGTAAACTTCCTGAAACCTCCTCTACCCAAAAGATGTAACAGCGAGTATCTGTTATTGAGCATTGGATGATGTTTAAATTGTGAATTATCTTCATTATGTATCCTTTTTAGTTCCATGATGTGTAAATTTCTAACCCTTTCTAGCCTTTCCAGCTCAGCCTGGATCTCTGCTTCTTCCTTCTTCTGTGACCTAATCTGAGTTTGAAGATTTCATCTTGCTCATGGTATTATGCTAACGTTAATATTTCATTTTCAGCTCCATTGGTCTAACTTTTCCATTGTTTCTGCTCATTGTTTGCTGGAGAGCCCTGACACATGGTAGGAGGTTTCAACTTTTCTAGTGTTTTCTGCTGTTTTTCTATTTCTTCCTTCTGAGAATTTATCCTTCCTGTTGCTTGATAAGATTCTGGAAAGCATAACCACCTGTCCACTGTTCAGAAAAGGAGGCCCCATGTTGGACAGTAGTGAAGTGGCCCAGATTCAAGTGGTCCTTAATGCTTTTATCTCCACATGCCATCTTCTGTTGTTTTTGACTTTTCTATAAGGAGTTTCTTGCTTATGACACACCTATTTAATCATTCTTTGTATTTCTCTAGCATCTTTTGCTGTTCGTCAATTTGCCATCTCAAATCACAGTTGGCTCTTAATAAATCATCTATTCTTCTTTCCTTCTTTTCTAAGTCAGAATTTTTACTGTTTTCTAGTGCAGATATTTTTTCTATTGTGAGGTCAGACTCTGTCTGTATATGCTGGATGGAGATCTGCTTTTGGGAACGGCAGGAATGCTCTGTGTAGCCAGATCGTGGAGAAGAGGGCTCTTTTGTTCAGCTGATACAAAAGTGAAGCAGAGCCCAACTCCTCTCTGTGCCAGCTACTGTGTGTCAAGTAGGTTTTTGGCTAGCATCACTGATATAAGGGTTGGCAGATCAGACTGCTCCTCTGATGTGTCCTTCACAGTACTGCCATCTAAACCATAGAAAGGCAGTTCTACTCACTGTTCTACTCACTACTCAAAGTAATCACTAATTTTATATCCCCTAGGAGTTCCTTTCCTTTGGCTAGTTTCATATGGCTCAGCTTTTGTTTTGCAATTTCACTGGGCATTCTGCTTTTTCCCAGGCATCTCTACTTCTTTATCACTCAAGGATCCCACACTTCACAAACTCTGATTGGAAGACTCACTATTGAGTGGCCCCTTACTAACTCCAACTCCAGTAAACCTTGTCTCTAATAATTCCTGTTGTCATGGGTCCAGGCTAAGCAATTCTTCCATCACTTTTACTGCAGCCTCTGTCACCGTTCCATTTTCCTCTGGAGGGGGCAGCCTGGCCCAGCTGCCTCTCTCCCCCTGAGCAAGCCTGGGCCTCTCCTGAGCAGCACAACACACCCCACCCCCACCCACCATCCATGCCATGGTCAGGTTCCTCAACTGGGTGGGCAGGGTAGGGCGGCCGTGTTTTTTTTTTTTTAATTAAATTTTAGTTTTTAATTCTTTTGTTCTTTTATGAAGAAAAAAATTTATTCTTTTTGATTTTTAATTGATTTTATTGAGAATGAAATAGCAATGAGACAGTTGCAAAACAGGTTAGTAAGATATTTACAATTCTTAATACATTGCATTTTGTTGTCTTCAGAGTATTCATAGTACAAGATTCAGACAGGAAACCTTGTCTAAACACTGTTAGTACAAATCATTCTTTTCCTTGAACTAAGAGAAAGTAGCTGTATATCTATCATAACTATTTTGTATTCTTGTTTTATTTTAAGGACTCTTTTTTTTTGCTTTTGGTATCAGGGATTGAACTCAGGATCTTGCACTTGCCAGGTAGGTACTTAAGCCACTGAGCAATCTCCCTGGTCCCATCATTCTTTAATTGATTGGTAAATTTCTTTTATTTTTCATCAATGTCATGCTGTTATTATCATTGTATCTCTGTGTTATAATTTAAAGTATGGGATTGTGATAACCCCTATCTTGAACTTGTCCAGAAATGCATTTTCTATTCTAGGTCACTGCTCTTTTCATATAAATTTTAATTGTTTTGTATATTTATGCAAGGAATTCTATTGGCATTTTGATTGGGAGTTAACTAAAGCCATATAACAGTTTTGTAATTATGGCCATTTTCTCTATATTAGTTTTTCCTACCAAGAAACAAGGGATACTTTTGCATTTTCTGATATTAATTTGCTTTCCTTCAGAGTACTAGTTTTCATTGTAGAGTTCTTTTAATTGCTTGGTTAGATTCATTCCTAAGTAAGTCAATTTTCTTGATGTGTTGTGAAAATTTATCATTCCTTAAATTATGTATTATTTAGTCTGTTATTGATGTACAGGGATCTTATAGATTTTTGAGAGTAGATTTTATATTCTGCCACACTAATGAATTTGATTATTATTTCTAGTATTCTGGACAAATTGGGTCATATCAAACTGAAAACACATAGCACCAAAGTTTGGAAATTAGACAGCTTCATTTACAATAGTAAGTTGATGGGAACAAGTTCCAAAACATCAGGTCCATTTTAGACAGTTCTGTAAGTTTTTACAAATACAAATTGCTGAAGACAGGATATTCTAAAATTGGCTATATTTTGTTTTTGTCTGTTGGAGAAGAACATGATTCTTGCTAGCCAATTATAACAGATCTGGAGCTAGTGAAAAGTTTGTAAATACCTTGGAGGTGGGGACCCAAATAGAGGAAATAAAATCCTTTTGAATGTGATGCATTAGATTGGTGGGGGTCCTATCTGGTATGTTTGAGGAACTTTGGAGTACCACTAAGATGGACAGGGATATCCCAGTATATTCTTTTTCATGAATTCCTCAGATACTTAGACATATTACCCAAAGGAAAATCATTTTAGATCTTGGATGGTAGGTAGCCTCCAAGATTTAATGGTTACACAGTTGTAGAAAACAATAAAAGCAACCATTTCTGGAACTTCCCAGTTCTCTGGAGTTATAGCCCAGATTATAGAACAAAGGTACAGACTAAAAGAAGGTAAAAAGGTCCAAAACAGTACATGTCTTTAAGACAGATTCACTGGTGTAAGGTGTCCAATCAATGATATATAGTTGCATTCTCTTAATGAATAGAATGATTTTTTCTAATGGTGTTTGTAAGTAGGATCACAAGTCTGCATCTTGTACAGCAATTAACCACTGAGAAGAATGTATGCAGTGTATTATTTGTTGAAACTGTACTTTCGATTTGATTTGAAACTGTCTCATTGCTATATGTTTATCAATAAAACTTTGAAAAGAAAAAAAATATCTTCAGCTGTGCATTGATCCATCAGCATCCAGGGGTGATAAAGGCAGGGCTTTGAGTACATTGTCTCTTAAGGGTAATCCTTAGGGCCCTGTCTCTCAGTGTAAGCTTTCCACCAGTCATTAGAATAGTCCTTCTTGATTTTGGAGTGATAAATCTATGGATGGATTTTTGCCATCTTTGCTTTGAATTTTTAATAGTGGATGACAGCAACCTTCTATTTATATGGCAACTACAAGCTTTAAGATAATATCTCTATGCTTGATTTGTATTTCTTCAGTTGTTAAAAGGCTACATTCCTTATACAACGTCCCATGGACATGAACTGTAGCAAAAGCATACCTGGAGTCTGTACAAATATTTACCTTTTTCTCTTTTGTCCAGTTAAGGGCTGTATTAGAGCACAAAGATCAGCCCATTAAGCCAAACAGTTTTGAGGAAAAATTCTGGCTAGGAGCACTTTTTCAGTAGTGACAACTACATAACCAGATTGATATTTTTTTATTTCTCACCAAGCTACTTCATTCTGTGAGCAAAGTGTACTCAACAATGGTCAGAGGCTCCATCTGCAGGTAAAAATGGCTAGCAAACAGTTTATCAATTAGCATGAGACAGTCATAGTATGGCTGTCGAAAATGGCAAGCAGGTGTCTGGATTTAAAGTTTTAACTGGTGGAACATGAGTTGGAGATTTCTGACCAGCGATTTTTAGTACTGAGTAGTGTAGCTGTTTGATAGCCCATCTATTGAGGACTTCAAAAATACCAGTGAAGCATTTGAATAGTCAAGTTTTGTCCCAGAGTCAGTTTATCTGTTCTTTGGATCAGAACTACAGCAGCAAGTGTCTGTAGAAAGGGAGGCCAACTTTTTGGAATTGAGTCCTAAGTCTAGGACAAGTAGGTCATTGACCTTTCTTAGCATTCCATCATGTTGTTTTTGTTGACAAACAGGTTGAAGGAATGAGTCACACCTGGAATTCCTAAACTTGGATCTGAGGACAGAGCCTTTTTAATTTGTTTGAGTATCTCAGTTTCCTGTGAAGTCTATCTGATTAGTTTGATTAGTTCTCATTTGGTTGCAGGTTTCATTATCATGATTTTCTCTCTATTTAAACACTTTGAAATATAAAGTGAAGAACTGTTATTTTTATCAATTGCAATTGTCCCAGTAGTTGAATCCTTGTAGAACAACAACAGACACATAATTTTACAAGGAAAACATAAAATCAAAAGTCATATTTAATATTTCAGTATGACAATCATGATATCATTATTTGTTTTGAAACATGTTAATGTAAATTCACATTAAAGAGAGTAACACATCACATAAGTTGTTCAGGGCTATCATTTGACTCATAACTTTATGTTCATTTAATTATTTCCCTCATAGAAACTTTGAAAAGGAACAACTTGAGCTCTATCAAGTTGCTAAGCTACTTGCCTAAGCTTTCCTTCATAAGTGTAAGCTTTTAGTTTTGTCATTATCTGTCTCCTTTAATTTCTTTGGCAGGACAAAACTTATACAAAATCTTCTGATATTAAAAGTATATCTCTAAGATGCATATCATTTTAATATATGTTTTCCCATTTACTATAACCCTTTACAACAAACATGGCTGTAGCTGCTTGATTTTTTTTTTTTTTTTTTTTTTTTTTTGCAGAACTGGGGATTGAACTCAGGCCCTTGCACTTGCCAGGCAAACGTTTATTCTACTGGGCCATTTTCCTGGCCCCTCTGCTTGAATGTTAAAATGTCCCTTTCCTTCCAGATAATGAACTTGACTGTCCACCATTTGATCTCTGAGTAAACTTGAATCTATGTTTTTACCATAAAATAATAAATTATGGGGAAAAAACAAGATAACCACGCAAAGTTAATACTTTGCAATATACAAGAAATATTTCATGTATTTTAACTCAAACAGAAAACCAAAGTTATATTTATCAGTAAATTAAAATTTGTAATTTGATTTCTCCTGTAAAGCTTCCTTAGATTCATTGGGACTTTGGCCAGTTTTGATTGAAGTGGTAGTCTTTCTTTTTCTCAGGGCACAGTCAAAGTCAATACCACATCTGGCATTATGGGCTTAAGCCTGAGAGATTTTGGCAGGTTTGGGGTGAAGGACGCTGACAGAAATTTTTCTCAATGAAGGTCTAAATGACACGAATTACCTGAATCTTCTAGAAAGACAAAGGAGTAACCAGCTGAGTTACAGCAGAAATTTCACTGTCACTGTCCACCATAAAAATCATTGGCTATCCCCTGATTTTAGCAGAGACCATGGGCTCCCAAGATGCCAATCTTATGGAGCCTGTTTTGTCCTGCTTATCATCAAATATCAAAAGTATTGGTCAGGCTGTGGCAGGCTTGGTTCTTTAGAAGCTTGTGTATCTTTCAGACAGAAGAGGTATTTTGTCTTTCCAATGCCCCAGGTGGTTATTTCTGGCCCACTGATTTCAAAGTAAAGCATAAGATGACCTCCTGTTTTGACCTGGATACACTGTGATGCCTTGTTGTTCTCCTGGCCTTGGTAGTGGGGTTGGTTTATCTGGGGGAATTTCTGAGAGTGGCCTTTCCACAGGTGCAGTCAGAAAAAGCAATCTAGTGATGTTCATGTTCTTTTCTTCTTCTTTTTCTATCTCTCTCAGTTTATAAAGTATTTTGGGCTATTTGATGCAGCCAGAAGGCATCCATGCCTGTGAAGCCATCAATTTTCTGAATCTTTCATGGATGTCAGAGGTACACTGTGTCACAAAGACTGAATTTACCAACTGCACATTTTCTGAGGCTTCAGGGTCAAATGGGGAATACATTCAGTATGGCTCACCCAGTCCTTTATAAAATTTTGTAGGGTTCTCATTAGATTCTTGGGTGATATAAGCAATCTTCCACATGTTGATAGGATTCTTTCCTCTTTTATTGCAGCCAGAAAAAAAGACTCATGACGCAATTTCAAAGCATCAAGGCCTTTTTGCATTATTGAAGTCCTGTTCTGGGAAGATGGGAGGAAAGATGGTATTTATCCAAGAGACATGTTCAGCATTCGTGTCTGGAACTCTTGTCTTTAGACACGGACATCTTTCTAAAATAAGGGACTATGCTCATTGGTGCTGGAAAGGGTCAGGAGAATTTGTTGGCAATCTTCCCAGGTGAGCTGATGTGCCCAAAAGATCAAATTCAGTACATCAATCATAAGTTGGGTCCTTTCTGAGTAGGATGGAGTTTGGCGTGTTTCCAGTTGAGAATATCAGTGTAGCTGCAGGTGCTGGTATAAAGCCGGTTGCTAATTTGTTCCCGTTTGGTCCCAAGATAATCTCATAAAGACATCTGGAGCTGTGTTGAACAGAGCCAGTGGCAGATAGGGCTTGGCTCAGGCACTCTTAGGAGGCAGGTTGTGTGTGTGTGATGCAGATTGAACAGAAAGTGTAGACACGGCAGGGGGTGATGCATGTGGGGAAGATGGAGCTGTCCAGCTTGGCAGAATGAACTGTGGTACAGTGGGTGGCAGTGATGCAGTGGTGGAGTCTAGGAATATAGCTGTTGGTTCACTAGGAGCTGCTTCTGAAGGCAGCAAAGGGACTAGCAGATTCAGATTGTCATCCATATACAAGTGTGGAAATTCTTCATCAGGCAGGATGTGGTAAGTCTTTTTAGTCTTTGGAGTGCCATTTACAAAGGAATTGCAGTCTTGCTGATCAGATTTTACTACCAAGAGAGATTTTTTTTCTTTTTGTTAGGCACAGGCATGGAGCCAAGTTAGGAGGTTCTGACACAGTTCAGGCCAAGAATACATATAAAGAAATTGAGATTGGAGTGGTCACTTTGTTTCGCATATTTCATGTTTTCTCAAACCTTATGAATGAATTTTAAGTTTAGGCTGCCATCCTGTGGCCAATCAAGGCATAGGCAGCCTCAGTGAATCACAGAGAAGACCCGGAGTTGCTTAGGTTTCAGGCCAGTCGATCTCAGAGAAGAGACAGTGCCCCAGAGGTTTTATTTTTATTTTGAAATAGCCTGAAAATCCTTTCTTAAAATATTTTAGCATACATTTGAGGGGGAAACCTTACCCTGATTGGCTCCCATACTGATTATCTTGAAGGATGTTGTAACAAAGAATGGATGGCAAAGTTAGGATTGTCTAATCCAAGAAGAAGTGTCACTTAGTCTTCTATTATGCTCTTTTCCAGTTGCCAAAGAGGGTTTACTGGGCAAGCAGAGGAACATGAGTCCAAAGAAATTAAAGTTAGGCCTCAAGCAAACTCTGCAGCTTTAAGGTTTCATGATGGTGGGGAGATGGACTTGGAAGAGTGGTAGGCAATGTGTTGGAGGGTTCTGCTTTGCTATGCAGCACAGAGTCAATGGCTTACATCATCTGTTACAATCACACAATCATTCAGAAGGCAATCAGACATTAATTTTTTATTTACTTATTTTTTTACCATGGCATTCTTTACTATCTGCCAATATATGTGTGGACATTCTTTTTTTACAGACCTATGTTGCTTACTTGCAATTCCTACTATAGATATTTGATATTATGAGTATAAATACAAAAGTTATTTGGAGATTAGATGTTTCATTTCCCTGGCTTCCAATTTCAGTATTTTTTAAAAAAATATTTTATTTTTTCCCATAATTTTATTGAGAAGCAAATATCAATGAGACAGTTTCAAATTAAATTGGTAGGACATTTTCAATAATTAACACATTGTATATATTCTTCCTAGTGGTTAATTGCTGTACAATATGCATACATGACTCATGATCCGCCCACAGTGCTACAGCCCTGAACACAAACCTCCTGCCTGGAGGCCCAGCTGCGCGCCTGCCCAGCTGTCTGGGGAGCAGCACAGCGCAGACCATTCTGTGTGAGGGCAGAGGCTGGGGACCTCAGAGCAACACCTGGCAGCTGAGGCCTCTGCCCAGGACAGAGAGTGAGGATGACAGCAGAGCAGCAAGCCCTGCGCTGTGCTGAGGACGCTGGCATAGGGAGAGGAGGACGGAGCTTGCAAATACTCCTTGGCCTTGAAAATTCTCTCCCTTTATGAAAATGAATGAAACCGAACGAAGCAGACAACAATGAATTTATTGTAAAATGCCTAGTAAAGCCGAAGTGGCGTGTAAGAGATATATTCATTGCGCTTTGTCTCCTACCATATCTCGACCCAGTGAGTACACTGTGACCATGCACTGTGTTCTCAGTCTCTCTGACATTTCTGGAGCACTGCGCCATCTCAAAGGGGCCGAAGAGATCTCTCCTGGGCTCCCAGGTCAGGCTTCGTGCAGCCCTGTGGATCACCATGAACCCAAGCATCCTGCAGGGCTCACTGCAGGATATAACCAGTATCTGTCCATCTTTCGTATCAGCGTTGCTTGGCTTTTATAATTTTGGAAGGCATCACAAAATTGGAATTTCTTCAGTGTATATCAAAATAATATAGGGCCAGCCAAATGCCTCAGCGTATTAAAGCACCTGCAAGCAGGTGAGGCGGCCGAGGATTCGATCCCTGGGCCTACTAGGCCTGCCCTGCCCCTGGGAAACACTGAGAGGGCAACTGAGACTGGACGTGGTGGGGCACACCTGTAATCCCAGCTCTTGGGAGGCTGTAAACAGGCGGATCACTATGAGTCCAATCTAGTATTGACCCCCTGAACACCCATAGACCCTTCCCTGCATACAAAAAGTAAATAAAATAATAGAATAACTAAAAAAAAACAATATGCATACATGATATCCTATTTACAAACATGATTACAACAAATCCCTCTATTCATTAAGATAATGTAACTAAATACCTATCCTAACCATTTTGAGTACAGAGAAAAAAACAAATATTCATCTCTATCCTCTTTTTTGTTAAGTTCCGTTATTTGAATATTATAGGTGTGGAAACTCAGCAAAATATTTTAAAAGAGTTCAGTAATCAATACTAGTATTGGGTCTTCTGCTTCACTGGAAATGTCAGAAATTGTTGACCTGAGTCCCCTATAGCTCAATATAACAGCATGGATTTACTTATTATAGTTCGTTTTTATACTTCTTTGCTGGAAGGTTAACACCAAGGTAAAGCAGGACATACGCAACCAATTTGTAGCTTTTGGGTCTCATAAGGTCAGTGAAATCACCTCAGAATTTATCCTGAAATCCTGTAACTCAGATTGTAGAACCACTGTCAGTGTCAGCCATGTGGATGAGTCATGGACGTTGCTTGGCCAATGTGCCAAGCAATGGAAAAGCCTGAGAGAATGAATTCTTTCCATGGGATTCTCCTTAAGCACACCTTGCATCATCGATAATTTTCCTCTTTGGCCCAATAATCTCCTTGATCAGAAAACTGGGGACAATACCAAGTTCCATGATGATACAGAACAAGTTCTCATATGTCCTGAGTCTCAATTGACTATGTAAGGCTAGGGTCAAAATGTAGGCTGTTCTTGTGGCCTTCCATTTTCTCTAATTTTGGTCTGCAAACTTAGGTTGTTAACACTCCAGAAGACAAGCTTATTGTTATTACCATACAACCTAGGCTCTTAAGCTTAACCTCACTATCTGTCTGAATATCAAGCATCTTATGCGTAATAAAGAACAGGTATTTTTCATCAAGTATTGATATGTTGAAATTTAATTCCTTACAGAATATGATGAAAATCTATTTAAATATTAGAATACATTTTTTAAAATATGCATAAAGAATTATGTAATTGTTATACTTACACAGAAGTCCAAAAGTCTAACCATGTACAACTTTGAAGGAGAGTCCCACAACATTTCTTTTCCTATCCCTTGCCTTCATTCACCACCCACTTCTTTTTGAACAGTCATCTTCCCAAGAGACAGCACAGCAGCAACTGGCATGTCATGAGAAGCAGATTGTATTCAGAACACCAGAATGGCAGGCACTCCAAGCATGAACCTAGTATTACGGATTACTATCCTCAGTGCAGTTGCTTAGTTCACATGTTTCAGTATATATAGTTAGTCAGGTTAAGAATATTTTCATTTAACTGCTAGATTCAAAAATCTTCTGGAGATTCTCAGAATCATTGCCTTGCCCATCTTCTATATATAACTGTATGGCTTGTCACTGGCATGTTTCCTAGCTCTTCTCCTTTCCCACTCTTGATTAGTTAGTCCTTGAGATCCTGCTTTCCCTTTAATTGTATTATAAATTTCTATTTGTATTTCTTCTTTTGAGTTCTTATACCAGGGAAACCATGTGATATTTACACATGTGTGTCTTGGTTCTTTCACTTATGAGTATATCTTCAAGTGGCATCCAATTCAATATAAATAATTGAAGTTTATCATTCTTTATAGCTGAGTAATACTCCATTGTGTAAAACTACCACATATTTTTCAAACCTTCCTCAGGTGATGGGCATCATGGTTGTTTCCAAGATTTGGCTATCACTAATTGTGCTGCTATAAACATAGGCACACATATATCCCTATGATATGATATTTTCAGATCCTCTGGGAAAATTCCCAGTACAGGAATAGCTGCTTTAAAGAGCTATTCCAACTTTTCTAAGTAGTCTCCACA
>NW_004524679.1:7193571-7194105 GCF_000260255.1 Octodon degus
GTTTTAGTTTTCGGCATGTAGAGAGCCAGTTTTTCCAGCACCATTTGTTAAAGTGGCTATCTTTCTTCCAGTGAGTATTTTTGGTCACTTTGTTGAAGATGAGGAGGCTGAGTGTATTCATAGGGGCTTCCACATCTTCTACTCTATTCCATTGATCCTCATGCTGATTTTATCACCGTAGCCGTGTAGTATAATTTCAAGTCAGGAATTGTAATGCCTAGTGCCTTGTCTTTATTTCCAAGGATTACTTTTGCTCTTCTAGGTCTTTTCTGTTTCCGAATAAATTTTAGCAATGCTTTCTCTAGCTCTGTGACGTAGGCTGGTGTAAGGCTGATAGGGATTGTTTTAACTCTGTACAGCAATTTTTGGAGTATGGCCATCAGCACCATGTAGGTTCTTCCTATCCATAAGCATGGAAAGTCATTCCATTTTCTGAAATCCTGTATGATCTCTTATTTAAGAGTCTGTATTTTGCTTGAAAAGAACTTTCAGTATATATAGTTAGTCAGGGTGAGAATCTTTCCAATTAACTCC
>NW_004524679.1:7195745-7197760 GCF_000260255.1 Octodon degus
TAAGAAGAATATATGCAGTGTATTATTTGTTGAAACTGTACTTCCGATTTGATTTGAAACTGTCTCATTGCTATCTGTTTATCAATAAAACTTTGAAAAACAAAACAAAAACAAAAAAAAGAACTTTCACTTCTTTAGTTAGGTTAATTCTAATGTATTTCAATTTTCTCAGTGCTATTGTAAAAGGTATTGTTTCAATAATATGCCACTCAGCATGATTGTTGTCTGAGTAGAGGAACGCTATTGACTTTTGTGTATTGACTTTATAACTGCTATGCTACTGAATTTCTGTATTAATTCTAGTAGCTTCTTGGTGGAGTTTTTTGTGTCTTCCAAGTAAAATGTCATGTCATTTGCAAATAACGATAATTTATCTTCTTCTTTACCTATTCTTATTCGTTTGTATTTCTTTCTCTTGTCTAATATCTATAGCTAATGATTCCAGAACTATATTGAATAGGAGTGGTGACAGAGGATATCCTTGTCTTGTACCAGATCCAAGAGTAAAAGATTTCAGTTTTTTCCCATTTAGGATGTTAGCTGTTGGGTTTTCATAAATGGCTTTTACCAGATTGAAGTAGAGGCCATCTATTCCACTTTTCAGTAGGACTTTGAACATGAATGAGTGTTGGAAATTATCAAATCCTTTTCTGCATCAGTGGAGAGTATCATGTGGTTTTTTGTTTTTGCTCTGTTGATATATTGTATTACATTTATAGATTTTGAAATATTGAACCACTTGGATCCCTGGGTTGAATCACACATATTCATAGTGCATGTTCTTCTTGATGATTTGCTGTATTCTATTTGTAAGGATTTCATTGAGTATTTTGGAATCTGTGTCCATGATGGATATTTACTGTAGTTCTCTTTCTCTGTGGCATCTTTCCCTGGTTTTGGTATCAATGTAATACATGCCTCCAGGAAAAATTTTCAGAGGATTTCTTCCTTTTCAATTTCTTGAAGTTTAACGAATATAGGGAATACATCTTCTGTAAATTTCTTGTAGAATTCAGCTGTGAATCCATCCACATTTCGACTTTACTTTGCGGTAGGTTTCTAATTACATCTCGTATTTCATTGGCTGTTACTGGGCTTTTGAGAGTGGATATACTTTGTCAATTCTGTTGTGGTACTTTTTACCTTTCTAGGAATCTGTCCATTCATTTTGTGTCTTCTATTCTGAGAGAGTAAAGATTCTCTCAGTAGCTATTGATAATCTTCTGAATTTACACATGGTCTGTGGTAATTACCAGCTTTTTATTCCTTATTGCTTGTGCTTGAATTTTTTATTTCCTCATTTTGATGAGGTTAGCTGGGGGCTTATCTATTTTATGTAATCTTTTAAGGATTCAGCTTTTTGATTTTTTAGTACTTCGAATTGTTTCTTCATCTCAGTTGAATTAATTTCTGCTCTAATCTTTTTGATTTCTTCCCGTCTTGGGTCTCGGTGTTGGGTTTGTTCTTCCTTGTTTTGTTTTTGAAGGTGCAGCATTAGGGTATTTATAGTTCCCACTGTTTTCCTAATGTGTGAGTTCACAGCTATGAATTTCCCCTCTGAGAACAACTTTCATTGTATCCGATCAATTCCGATAAGTTGTGCTTCAATTTTCATTGAATAGTAGTTATTCTGGAATTTCTTTTCAATGTCATGTGTGACCCATTGGTTGCTGAGTAGGGTGTCATTTAATTTCCATGTATTTAAGGGTTCTTTCTGGTTTATTTTGTCATTTATTTCCAGTTTCATTGCACTGTGATCAGACAATGTGCATGGGATAATTTCTGTTTTTTTTTTGTTTTTTTTCCATTTATATCCCCTTTTTATTTACTTTTGCAGAGATGTGTATACCATTGCCGTTCATATATTGTAGGTGCATAAATTCAGCAGAGTAATCCAATATAGTCAAGTAGTCCATAATAGTAGTGGGTTATTCGTAAGACTGGCAATGTCAGAAGTTGTTGACTTGAGCCTTTTACAGCTCAGCATATTAATATGGCTTTACTTTTCTTTTTTT
>NW_004524679.1:7205455-7213827 GCF_000260255.1 Octodon degus
GCACACTCACCGGACCTGGGCTAGGACTGGGTCTGATTTCTGTTTTCTTACATGTACTTAAGCATGACCTATGGACCAGTATGTTGTCGATTTTAGAAAATGACCCATGTGGAGCCGAGAGAAAGGTATATTCAGCTGTGTTTGGGTGGAACACTCTGTACATGTCCACCAAGTCCATTTGTTTCGAGCTCTGGTTTTATTCTGTTATTTCTTTGTTAAGTTTTTTCTGGTTGACCTATCTTTTAGGCATAAGGGGATGTTAAGTTCTCCTGTTAAGATTGCGGTATTGAATATTAGATTTTTCATGTCCATTAAGATTTGCTTTTATCAAACTCTGCTGCCTTGTTTCGTGCATATATATTTTTGAGTGTTACCTCTTCCTCTTGAATTTTTCCCCTAACCATTACATACTGGCCTTCTTTATTTTGCTTGATGATTCTTAGTTTGAAATTGAGACTGTCTGAGATTAGGATTGCTACGCCTGCTTTTTTCTGAGGTGCTGGGGAGTGTATTTTCATATTGCATCCTTTGACTTTTATCCTATGAATGTCTTCATGAGTTAAATGTGTTTCTTATATAAAGCATATTATTGAATTTTGTTTCCTAATCCACTGTGCCAGTCTATTTCTCTGAATTGTTGAATTGAGTCCGTTTACATTGATGGTTAGAATTGAGTTGTATTGACTTACGTTTGACATGTTATTTACCTGTTTTCATTTACTCCTCTTTTCCTGTGTTTCATTGCTTGCCCTATTTACATTTTTGCTTCTGATCTCTTTCATGGAGTTCTGTTCATTTTTGTCCTCCTCTAGAATATCTATTTGTAGTCTGTGTAGGGTAGGTTTTGTCATCATGAAATTCTTTCGTTTTTCTTTGTCATGAAAGTATTTCACTTCTCCATCAAACTTGAAAGAGAGTTTTGCAGGGTATGGTATTCTGCGCTGGAATTTGTTTTCACAGAAGACTTGAAGTACTCTGATCCATGCTCTTCTTGCCGTCATAGTTCATGAAGAGAAGTTGGCTGTAATTCTGATTGGTGTTCTTTGAATGTGATCTGCTTCTTTTCTCTTGTGGCTTTCAGTATATTATTCTTGTTCTGAATTTCTGTGATCTTGACTACTATATGTCTCAGTGTGTTTTTAATTGGGTTGGGGTTACTTGGTATTCTGTATGCTTCGGTTACCTGAATGTCAGATTGTTTCCTCATATTTGGGAAGTTTTCTGCTATTACTACTGCCCATAATTTTTTAATGTCATTTGTATTGTCTCCTTCTTTCTCATTGATACCTATTAATCTCACATTGTTCAACTTTGCATCATCTTGCAGATGGTGGATTATTTTTTCCTGAATCCGAGTTGTTTTCAAGAGATCCTTTCTTACCTTTTCAATAGCTGCAGCAGCATCTTCAAGATCTGAAACTCTGTCTTCACGTTCAGTCAGACAGTTTTGCAAGCTTGTGATTGAGATTTTAAATTCCTCTATATCTCTTTGACTCTGCTTCATGCAATCTATTATTTCCTGTTTTGCTCATTCAAGGAATCCATCACTTTTCTAATCTTTTTTTTTTCTTAATGTCTTCTTTAGAATCAGTTATAAATTTTTTTACTGCCGTGTTTTTTTTTTCAGATTGGCTCTCCTCACTATTTTTCTGTAGTTGCTTCTTTACTTCAGATTCTGTGAGTTCTAAGAATCCTTTTCTTATTTCAGGAATTTCCTCTGTGAGTTCATCTATAACTTTCTGCTGTTGCTCATTTACTCTCAACGCTATTAATTCGTATGTTTGAGTTGAGCTAGTACAAAAGAATTTTGCTCTCAGTTCCTCTATGACTTTCTGCTGTTGGTTATTTACTATCGATACTATTAATTCATACATTTGAGCTGAGCTAATGTCTTCTGCAGTTGTTCTGAGTGGACATTGGTTTTCCTGCATATGTTTCTGCTTTACATTCTTTATTGCAGAGATTATTAATTCAGGGATTTCTTTTTTCATTTCTAATCTTAATTCCTCTATACCTTTTTGCAGCTGTTTCTTTATTTCAGAAGCTGTTGATTCATTGATTTCAGATGTGTGATTTCCAATTTGTTCTTTTTTAGTGTCCTCTGCAATTGTTATGTGTGGGCTTAGTGTCTGAGACTGCATTTTGCTCCTTCTGTTCATTTTGTGTACCACTATCTTCTGACCTTTGCTGTAGAGCTTTGGTGCAGTTATAACCTTAGCACTTACTGAAATTCAGGTGAAGATCTACAAAGGCTGGATTTATGCAGTTGTGCCTGGCTTGTGTCTGGCTGTTGTTCTCAGCTCCTTCCTGCTGCTGCCCTTTTGAATGAACCGGTTGTGCCTCTCTGACAAGATGTTCTGCTCCTGAATCAGCTGGATGGTTTTGTCCCCTACACTCTCTGCAGTGATTGCAGCTGCTTGTTTTTACCACAGACCTATATACCAGGCCTGAGCTGAGTCTGTAGGGGACAAGGTGGAGTAGGGGGGAGAGGCAGTTCTCCCATACAGTCACTGGGCCTGGGTAGGATTGGATCTGTGGGTTCCCGGAAAGCAGCTGAAATTCCTACTCGGCGTGAGGAGTGGGGGGGTACTACTCATTGTTTGGTGGTGTCTCAAAGGGGTGAAAGCAGGTCTCATCTTCACTGTGCCTGGCTGGAACCAGTAGGTGTCACAGATGCAGGGTAGACAGAAGCCTTCCCATACACACTGTACCTGTGCTAGGACTGGATCTTGGGGTTCCCGGAATGCAGCAGAAATTCTTACTCAGCGGGCAGTTTTGGGAAGGTTCTGCAGAGTGGTGGGGGGCTTCTCAAGGGGGTGGAAAAGGGTCTCACCCATGCTTCGCCTGGGCTATGACCAGTAGTTCCTGCCCTCACAGGCTAGCAGGAAGCTCTCCCACACACTCACCTGGCCTGTGCTAAGACTGAGTCTCTTACTTCTTATACTTCATTTTTATACTTTTCTGCTGGATGGTTAAGACCAAAATAAGCAAGACCTATGCAACAAGGGTTGTAGCTTTTGGATCTGATAAGGTCAGTGAAATACCCTCAGGATTTATCCTGAGATCCTGTACTTCAAACTGTAGATCCTTTGTCAGTGTCAGCCATGTGGATGTGTCATGGCCATTTCTTGGCCAATGTGCTCTCTGGGAAAGCCTGAGAGAAACTTTTCGCTCCATGTGACTCTCCTTAGGCACACTCTACATCATTTATCACTTTCCTCTTTGGTCCCATAATCTCCTTGATCAGAAAATTTGGGACACTACTGAGTTACATCTCATACCCATCAGCCCCAGGTGAATTCTAATTGAATGCGAAACAAAACTACCCTGTCTGTTGTAAGGTTTTAGCACAGGCTTGGAGGAGTGATGAATTCCTTGCTTCCCCCACAGAAGAGATGAAACTGACAACTGAGCTTGTCAGGTTAACCAAGACACATTCCAGAGCAGTTGTACCTTGTCTGAGGGCCCAACCTTGTTGTATTCAACATTTACATAGCTGTCCATTGAAACCCTTGAACAGGGATCTATTTGTTTTCTAAATACCACCATGGTCTCTCTTAACTTCTCCTTTCACTGAAGCATATTTATTTTCATAGGGAGTATAGACTGGTTTTAATGGTTCCTTCAAAACTGGGAATAACAATAGAATCTGAAAATGTTGTAAGGCTGGCCTTCTTACTTTGATATCAGCACTTCAATTTACCAAAGAGAGTTCAAACATGTCTCATTGGTGCCTTTTATAGTGCAAGTCCTCTTTGGAAGATGATCTGCCTAGATTTGACTTGACTAGCATCGTTTCTTTAAGAAGAACCATGACAGCCTTTTGTATCCAGATAGCTCTGACCTGATGTTTTAGCCTCTGTCCTAGAACTCACTTTACAGTATGGTTTTCCCTCTCTTCCTTTCCAGAAGATTGAAGCTCCTAAGTGAAATGCAAATGTTCCTCATTCTTAAAACTGTTTCTACTCATGAATTATAAGAAAAGAAAAAATAGGCCCATTGTCTCTCTGAAGCGAGTACAGTAACCTAAATCTAGGGACTAAACACACCTCTTTATCTCCCTGGTAAGAGCAAGTAACATATTAGATATTATTCTTAGTCTCCTACTCATATGACAGTTCCAGCTTGGTTCTACTGGAATAATCTTTCCAGGATAATTTTTTCATAATTTGAAGTACCTTTTTTCTTTGCATAATTTCTAGTCCCTTGTATATCTGTAACTGGAAAATGGGCATGATATATTGGCTTAGGGAGTATAAAGAGGTCATTGAGAATACCTCATAGTATTAACAAACAGGTCAAAGAGACACATAGTTCTAAAAGAAATAAGTAAAAGTCTCAGGACAGAGTCATACAGAATATATTTCTGCTTTTTGTGAGCCATTCTAAGTCATCCTTTTCCTTGGTCATTTCCTTTAATGTAGAATAACAATGACATGGACATGACATTTCATTTTATCTTTTATATTTTAAGAAAGAGCCCTATAGTTCGTAGTCTTGTAATTTAAAGTACCACTCCAGACCAATCTTTTGCCAATTCTCATTTCATATTAAATCCAATTGTACTATGGCAGTACAAAATCTATTGTTGTTTCAGACATTTAAAATGAAACCATTCCCATTCATCAAAAATACAGCCTAGTTGTGAAGTGGGTATTGTATGTGTGGTGGTGAGTTTGAAGAGTTTTCCCATTTCAATGGCTTAGGACCTAAAGAGTGAAGGAGAAAGCAAAGTCTTTACTCTTAAATACGGTATAGAAGGAGAAATGAAGATCACAGAACAAAACACTTGTGAATCTCTAACATAGAATAGACAGACATCATTGTAACAGTGGTGGTTGCATCAATAAATACAAAAGAGATCCTCTGGAGGCTTTTGCCTCCCTATTAGGACACATTAAGTCATTAAGGAGAAGGGGCTAAGCTACTTGTTGGCTTTATCTAGTCCTTTAATTTACGTGAGGTAAGGGTAGAATTTCTCCCAACATAGCTCCTTAGCCCATTTAGTCCCTTGATAGCTCAGTATACATTTTGAGACCCTTGATAGTGCTATATACATTTTGACACATTTGATAGCTCAGCCAGTATGTTTAATCTCTTAAAGACCTGAGTCAGTCAGGTAAATTGATTCTTGTACTTAATCTAAGAGGAAAAAAGATTAAGAATGGTGATGGCTCTGGTATCACATACTGTTTCTTCAGTTAAGTTCTCAAAAATAATTACACATTTTTACAAAGATATTTAGACATCAAACCACATTCAGAGTTAGAGCATTACTGTACCTAAGTGGTGTCCCAATGTTTCTGATTATGGAGATAATGGGGCAACAGAAGAAAGTGATTGACAATGCATAGTGTGCTTAAAGAGATACATAGCAAGAAAAAAATCTCTCAGGCCTTGAGAAAGAGCAAATTGGACAAGCAATAGCCATGACTTATCCAGATAACTGACACTGAGAAAAGATACATAACGTGCTGTACATGATTCCAGGGTAAATCCTGAGGGGATTAGACTGACCTTATAACATAGCAAAAGTTACATATTTAGTTAAATAGGTCTTGCTTCAACTGGGTCATAATAATCCAGCAGAAAACTATAACCACGAGGTATAAAAAGTAAAAATATATTAATATGCTGAGCTGTAAAAGGATCAAGTCAACAACTTCAGACAATTGTCAGGTGTGCTGGTAACTCACTACTGTTATTGGACTATTGGACAATATTGGGTTATTTTGCTTAATTCAATTACCTATAATCTTTGGACTGTCATCAAATATGAAAAGGCCCTTTAAGGAATTCTCCTAATATATCTACTCTAACAGCAATGGAACACACAACTCTGACAAAACAAAAATAAGGGGGGGCAGATATGTTGGGAGCCACAGAAGTTAACTGAAAATTCATGAAATGTGTGTAAGTGGGACAAGGCCTCTGTGCCTAAAAAGAATAAGCTACATTAGTCCTGATACCAATACAATTTATTAAATTATGAGTAAAGAAAATATAATTTCAATAAGTGAAGAAAATTAATGCGTTAAAATTCAATACTCACTCATGAACAAAATGTTTAGGAACAAGAATTGGAATGATAATTCATAAACATTTAAAAATTTTCTCCAAAATCTTAACCATTTTAGTGGTGACAAAATGACAGATTTTTCTTTGAAGTGATATAAACAAAGATTCACATTGTAAATTATTCTTTTTTATTTTTTACAATTTCAACAACTAAAGTGCTTAATGAAAAAATGTGGTATATAATGGACTAATCTCAAAAAAAAGTCTAAATTACAAGCTGAGGAGCTAAAGTATTTCCTTTCGTTAACTGTAGATTATTTTTTTGCCATAATTTTATTGATAAACAAATAGCAATGAGACACTTTCAAATCAAATCGGTAGGAAAGTTTCAATAATTAACACACTGCAAACATTCTTAGTGGTTAATTGCTGTACAAGATGCGGGCTTGATATCCTATTTACAAACACCATTTGAACAAATCATTCTATTCATTAACAGAATGTAAATATATATCTAACCAAACACTTTGAATACACAGATACAAAATGGACATTAATCTGTATACACTTTTTTGTTAAGTTCCATTATTTGAATATTATAGGTGTGTAAACTCACCAAAATATTCCAAAAGAGTCAAGTATCCCATAATAGTATTGGGCCTTCCGCTTAACTGATAATGTTAGAAATTGTTGAACTGAGTCCTCCACAGCTCAATATAACAGCATTGTTTTATTTCTTATATTTCCTTTCCATACATTCCTTCTGGATGGTTAAGACCAAGGTAAAGCAGGACCTATGCAACAAGAGTTGTAGCTTTTGGCTGTGATAAGGTCAGTGAAATCCCCTCAGGATTTATCCTGAGATCCTGTACCTCAGATTGTAGAACATTTGTCAGTGTCAGCCACGTGGAGGAGTCATGGCCGTTGCTTGGCCAATGTGCTCTCTGGGAAAGCCTGAGAGCATGTTTTCACTCCATGTGACTCTCCTCAGGCACACTCTACATCATCGAAGACTTTCCACTTTGGCCCCATAATCTCCTTGATCAGAAAATTTGGGACACTACTGAGTTACATGACGTTACAGCACAAGTTCTCATATGTCCTGAGTCTTAGCTGACCTTAGAAGGATGGGGCCAAAATTTTGGCTTTCCTTGCAGCCCTCCTTTTTCTCTAATTCTGGTCTGCAAACTTAGGTTGTTAACCATCCAGAAGACAAGCTTGTTGTTATTATCGAAAAACTTAGGCTATTAAGCTTAACCTCTCTATTTGTCTGCATACCAAACATCTTAGGCATAATATGGAACAGGTATTTTTCATCAAGTATTGATATGTTGAACTTTAAGTCCCTACAGAATATGATAAAAAACACTTTAAAAAATAGATTATATTTTTAAAATAGGCATAAAGAGTTATATACTTCTCATGTTTGCACATAAGTCCAAAAATCTCACCATATGCAACCTTGAAGCAGGACAGGCCCACAATATCGCTTTTCCTATCTCTTGCGTTCCTTACCACCCCCTTCTTCTTGAACGAACATCTACCTGAGAGACATCATAGCAGCAACTGACATGTCATGACAAGAGGCCCATATTCAGTAGACCAGAATGACAGCACTTCAAGCATGAATCTACTATTACTAATTACCATCTGGAGTGCAGTAGATTAGTTCACAGGTATCAGTATATATAATTAGTCACGGTGAGAATATTTCCCAATAACTGCTAGATTAAAGAATCTTCTGAAGATTCTCAGGATCATTGCCTTGCTCATCTTCTACATTTAACTGTATGGGTTGATGTTGTCATTTTTCTAGCTCTTCTTTCCCTCTCTTGATTAGTTAAGTCCTAGAGAGCCTGCTTTCCTTTTACTTGTATTATACCTTTCTATTTGTATTTCTTCTTTTCAGTTCTTATACTAGGGAGACAATAATATATTTACACATGTATGTCTGGTTTATTTCACTTATGAGTATATGTTCAAGTGGCATCCACATCAATATAAAGGCTTCCAGTTTATCATTTTTAATAGCTGAATAATACTCCATTGTGTAAGCATACCACATCTTCTTCAGCCATTCCTTAGGTGATAGGTATCATGGTTGTTTCCAAGATTTGGCTATCACAAATTGTGCTGCTATGAACAAAGACACACATGGATCACTATGATATGATGATTTCAGATACTCTGGGAAAATTCCCATTAGAGGAATAGCTGGTTTAAAGGGGATTTCCAGTCTAACTTTTCGAAGGAGACTCCATACTGATTTCCATAATGGTTGCACCAGTCTACATTCCCACCAGCAGTGGAGAAGGGTTCCTTTTCCCCACAGCCTCTCCAACATTTGTTGTTGG
>NW_004524679.1:7214077-7215192 GCF_000260255.1 Octodon degus
CTTATTTGTCATGATTTTTTCCAAATTTGTGGGTTGCCTTTTCACTTTGTTGGTAATTTCTTTTGACGTGAAAAAACTTCTCAGTTAGAGCAGGTCCCAGTTGTTTAATTTTTCAACTGTTTCCCGTGTACATTTCTGTACATGAACACTTTGGCTACCCCTGTGTCTTGAAGAGTTCCTCCTACTTTCTCTTCCAGGAGATTTAGCGTCTTTGCTTTAATGTTTAGATGCTTAATCGATTTTGATTATAGTTTAATGCATGGTGATAGACCTGGGTCAAATTTCATTTTTCAGCATGTAGAGGGCCAATTTTTCCAGCACCTTTTGTTAAAGAGGCTATCATTCTTCCAGTGAGTATGTTTGGGCCCTTGTCAAAGATACGGTGGGTGAGTGTGTTTGTAGGGGCTTCAGAGTTTCCTAATCTATTCCATTGATCCTCCTGTCTATTTTGATGCCAGTACCATGCTGATTTTATCACAGCAGTCTTGTAGTATAATTTCAAGTCAGGAATTGTAATGCCTCCTGCCTTGTCTTTATTGCCCAGAATTGCTTTTGTTATTCTAGGTCTTTTCCGGTTCAAGATAAATTTTAGGATTGATTTCTCTATGTCTGTGAGATATGTCGGTGGTAGTCTGATAGGAATTGCATTAAATTTGTACAGCAATTTTGGTAGTATGGCCATCGTCATAATGTTGTTTCTTCCTATCCAGGAGAATGGAATATCTTTCCATTTTCTGAAATACTCTACGAGTTCTTTTTTCAGAGTACTGTAATTTTCCTTGAAAATATCTTTGACTTCTTTAATTAGATGTGTTCCAAGGTATTTAATTTTCCTCAGTGTTATTTAAAAAGGTATTGTTTCTATTAATCCCTCTCAGTGTGTTTTTATTTTCTGTGTAGAGGAATGCTGTTGACTTTTGTGTATTGACTTTATAACCTGCTATGCTACTGAATTTCAGTATTAATTCTAGTAGCTTCTTAGTGGAGGTTTTTGGATCTTCCAAGTAAAGTATCATGTCACCTGCAAATAAAGATAATTTAACTTCTTCTTTGCCTATTCTTATTCCTTTTATTTCTTTCTCTTGTCTAATGGCTGTTGCTAATGATTCCAGAAC
>NW_004524679.1:7215688-7222026 GCF_000260255.1 Octodon degus
TCCAGGAATGATTTTGGGAGGATTGCTTCCTTTTCAATTTCATGGAAGAGTTTGAGGAGTATAGAGACTACATCGTCTATAAATGTCTTGTGGAATTCAACTCTGAATCCATACTGACCTGTACTTTTCTTTGCAGGTAGGTTTTTAATTACATCTCGTATTTCATTGGCTGTTATTGTGCTACTGAGAGTGGTTATATCTTGTCGATTCAGTTGTGTCAATTTGTACCTTTCTAGGAATCTTTCCATTTCTTCTGTGTCTTCCATTCTGTGAGAATAAAGATTCTCAAAGTAGTTATTTATAATCTTCTGACTTTCCACTGATTCTCTGGTAATTACACCCTTTTCAATCCTTGTTGATTGTATTTGAATATTTTCTTTCCTCTTTTTGATGAGGTTAGCTAGGGGCTTATCGATTCTATTTAATCTTTCAAAGAAGCATCTTTTTGCTTTTTTAATTCTTTGAATTGTTTTCTTTATCTCAATTGAATTAATTTCTTTTCTAATCTGTATGATTTCCTCCCGTCTTTGGGCTCTGTGTTTGGATTGTTCTTCATTTTCTAGTTGTTGAAGTTGCAGCATGAGGGTATTTATTTGTTCCCATTCTTTTTTCCTAATGTGTGAGTTCACAGCTATGAATTTCCCTCTGAGAACTGCTTTCATCGTATCCCATAAATTATGATAAGTTTTGCTTGAATTGTCATTGAATTTTAGTCATTGTTGAATTACTTGTTTAATTTCATCTGTGACCCATTGGTTGCTGAGTTTGGTGTCATTTAATTTCCATGTATTTCAAGTTTTTTTCTGGTTCCTTTTGTCATTTATTTCCCATTTCTTTGCACTGTGGGCAGATAATGTGCATGGTATAATTTGTTTTTTCTTGCATATACTTAAACATGACCTATGGACCAGTAGGTGGTGTATTTTAGAAAATGACCCATGTACAGCTGAGAAAAATGTGTGTTCAGCTGTGTTTGGGTGAAACACTCTGCATATGTTCACCAAGTCCATTTGTTTCAAACTCTGGTTCAGTTCTGTTATTGCTTTGCTAAGTTTTTGTCTGGTTGAACTATCTTTGGAGATAAGGGCTTGTTATCGTCCCCTGTTAAAATTGTGGTATTGGATATTAGATTTTTCATGTCCATTAAGATTTGATTAATATAGTTGGGTGCTCCTGTGTTAGGTGCATACATATTTATGAGTGGTAACACTTCCGCTAAAATTTTTCCCATAACCAATGTATAGTAGCCTTCTTTATTTCGCTTGATCCTTGTTAGTTTGAAGGTGAGAGTGAGAATAGAATTACTACCCCTGCTTTTTTCCGAGGAGCTGGGGCATGTAGTATTGTGTTCCATCCTTTGTCTTTCAGCCTATGGATGTCTTCATGAGTTAAATGTGCTTCTTGTGTACAGCATATTGGTGGATTTTGTTTCCTAATCCACTGTGACAGTCTATTTCTCTTAATTGGGGAATTGATCCCATTTACATTGATGGTTAGAATTGAGATGTATTGACTTACGGTTGCCATGTTATTTACCTGTTGTCATTTACTCCTTTTTCACCTGTGTTTAATTGCTTTCCCTATTTAGTTAGTTGCTTCTGATCTCATTCGTAGAGCTCTGATAATTTTCTTCCCTCTCTGGAACATCTTTCAGTACCCTGTGTAGGGTTGGCTTTTTCATCATGAAATTCTTTAGCTGTTCTTACTCATGCAAGTATTTCACTTCTGCATCAAACTTGAAAGAGAGTCTTTCAGGGTATAGTCGTCTGGGCTGGAATTTTTTTCATAGAAGACGCGAAGCACTCTGCTCCTTGCTCTTCTTGCCTGCATGAGTTGTGAAGAGCACTTGGCGTAATTCTGATGGGTTTTCCTTTGAGTGTGATCTGCTTCTTTTCTCTAGCGGGTTTCAGTAGATTATTCTTGTGTTGAATTTCTGGGATCTTTGCTATTATATGTCTCCTTGTGTTTTTCATTGTATTGAGGTTACTTGGTGTTCTGTATGCTTCAGTTATCTGAATGTCAAAATGTTTCCTCATATTTGGGAAATTTTCCTGTGTTACGTCTGCCCATATTTTTTTCAATGTCATTTGTATTGACTCCTTCTTTCTCACTGATGCCTATTAGTCTCACATTGTTCATCTTTGCATCATCTTGCAGGTGATGGATTATTCTTTCCTGAATCCCCGTTGTTTTTAAGAGATCCTTTTTTACCTTTTCACTAGCTGCACCAGCATCTTTAAGATCGGAAACTCTGTCTTCATTTTCACTTAAATGGTTTTGCAAGCTTGTGATTGAGATTTTCCTTTCCTCTCTATCACTTTGACTCTGCTTCATGCCATCTATTTCTTTCCTGAATTGCTCACTCAAGGAATCCGTCATTCTTCTAATCTCCTCTATTTTTTTTATCAATGTCTTCTTTAGAAGCAGTTATAAACTCTTTTACTGCAGTGTTTTTTTCAGATTGGGTTTCCTCCCTATGTTTCCGTAGTTGTTTCTTTACTTCAGATGCTATGAGTTCTTAGAATTCTTTATTTTTTATTTCAGAAAAGAGTTGTGCTCTGATTTCCTATATATCTTTCTGTTGTTGCTTATTTACTATGGACGCTATTAATTCATGCATTTGAGCTGCGCTTGTGTCCTCAGCACTTTTTCTGGGTTGGTACTGTGTTTCCTCCCTATGTTTCTACATTTGATTATTTACTGTAGATGTTATTAATTCAGTGATTTCTTTTTTATTTCCAATCTGAGTTCCTCTATACCTTTCTGAAGCTGTTTCTTTATTTCAGAAGCCGTTGATTTATTACTTTCAGCTGTGTGATTCCCAATTTTTCTGTGTTAGTGTCCTCTGTACTTGTTATGTGTGAGCTTGGTGTCTGAGATTGCACTTTGTCCTGTAAGGTGGTGTTGTGTTCTGAGGTTGCATTTTGTTCCTTCTCGTAATTTTGTGTAACACTGTCTTCTGATCTCTTTTGTAGATCCTCATTGTAGTTATAACCTTAGTACATACTGAAGTTCAAGTGCAGATCTACAAAGTCTGGATTTATCCAGCTGTGCCTGGCTTGTGTCTGGGTGCTGCGCTCAGCTTCTTCATGCTGCTACCCTTGAGGGTGAACCTGTTGTGCCCCTGTGGCAAGATGTTCTTCTCCTTGACTAGCTGAGTGATTCTATCCTCTACCCTCTCTGTAGGGATTTCAGCTGCAGGGTTACAACCCTGGCCTGTATACCAGGCCTGAGCTGAGTCAGTAGGGGGCAAGTTGGAGTAGAGGTAGAGGCAGCTCTCTCACATACTCACTGTTTCTGGGCTAGGACTGTGTCTGGGGGTTCCTGGAATGCAGCAGGAATTACTACTCGGCGGGCCGGGTGGAGTAGGTGCTGCGGAGTGTTGGAGGGCGTCCCAAGGGGGTGGATGATGGTCTGACCCATGCTGCGCCCTGGCTGGTACCCGGAGTTGGACCCACTGGCGCAGGGTAGCCGGAAGATCTCCCACACACTCACCATTCCTGGGCTAGAACTGAGTCTGAGGGTTCCCGGAACACGGCAGAAATGGTAAATTATTCTTATTTTCTTTGTGCCTCAAGCTCCCAGCTGTGAAATAAAGTAAGATGGAAGAAATAAAAATTTAGAAATATAGAAATAATTTTTGACTATTCACAGATGGTAGAGTTGAGTACATAGCTTCAGAAATATGTGAATAAATGAATTATAATTAATAATTGAATTAAACAAGGTTGTTAGTTGCACGATGAATATGCAAATTTCTTTTACTTTAAATTCCAGAAATAAAAATTGTGAAAATTGAATAGGCCACAGTATAGGCCAGGAATATAACTCAGTGGCAGAAGTGCCTTCCTGACAAGTAGATGAGTTCCATTTTCTCATATGATTTCTAATTATTTGAAAATGTGGTTCTTTATCCACTGTACTTCAAAGCCATTTTACCATAAAGGATGACTGTAGCTCTTTCTGTCCCTTGTATTTTATCTAGGCCACTTAATTTAGGTAATACTCATATCCTTAATCCTAGTGCCCTTGATAACCGCACTTTAACATGAATCTGTTTCATTATTATCACACTCTAGATTCCAATCCCTTTAAAAAAAACCCTACCTAAGATTGTATGAGTTTTGTGAGTACATCAAAACACAAGCTACAACATTCTTCTCCTTACCCCTCCCCCAAAAGACATGCATATCTCATTATGCAGAAGCCATTTGTCCATCTCTAAGTGTAGATAAAGTCCTTACATTTTTAGCATCTCTAAAATGTCGAAGTCCAAACGCTTCTCTGAGATTTAGTGCAAACTCTTGACAGAAAGCCCCTTACAAATGAAAAAGGAATGAACTGTTCCAACATTCATTTTTACAAAATAGACATTTCCATTCCAAAAGTTACAAAGAGGGGATGGAATAAAGTAAAACAAAATTTAGTAAACATTAAATCCCACAGTTGAACTTTCATTATCCCTGGCAAAATGTGACAAATTGTGAATTCCAAAGGGTTTGGTTGAATTAACCTGTAAAGCACTTCTGTTGGTTGTAGCTCTTATGGCTTTTTTTTTGGGGGGGGTCTGACTTTGCTGTCTCCTTGCAGCTTTCCTTGGATGATCCATGTTCCTGGTTTCTTCACCTTTCTGGTGTCTCTGCTGCAGCTGTGGCTTAACACTTACAGCTTCATAAACTGCCCTTTTTATCCATTCCGTAGTTGCTGGACATTTGGGTTATTCCTAAGATTTAGCTATTATAAATTGTGATGCCATAAACATAGGAATATCAGTATAGCATGACTTTAATTGTTCTTGCAAGATACCCAGCAGAGAATACCTGGGTCAAATGACCCCTCTAATCTTAAATTTTTGATGAATCTTTACTCTGATTTCCACAATGTTTGCACCATTCTTAACTCCCTCCAATAGTTCAGAGGGATTGCTCTTTCCCTGTAGCATTTATTATTAGTTGATTTCTTAATGATAACCATTCTATCTGGAGTGAGAAACTCAGGAATGCTTGAATTTACATCTCAAATGACAAATGATTTTGAACATTTTAGATGTATTTATTTGCATTTGTATTTGGTGTGAAGTCATCCTAAATGCCCATTTATACATTTGGGTCTTTGAATTTAGAGGATATATTTTTTTTTCTTGTTTTTATATGTTCTATATAGAAGTCCTTTGTCTGAGGGAAAGCTGGATAGACTTTTTTCTCAATCTGTACTCTGTTGATGACTTCATCTGTTGTGGCAAAAGCTTTTTTAATAACGTGAGATCTTAGCTATTGATTCTTTGTAGTATTTTCCATGTATTTTGGGTTTCATTTATGAACTCTCTACATATATATATATATATATATATATATATATATATATATATATGCAAGATTTTTTTACCTACTTTAATTTCCAGTAGATTTACTATTTTTGTTTTAATATTTAGAGTTTTGATTCATTTTGGCTTTAATTTAGTTCATGATGATAAACATGGGTCACGTTTTAGTCTACAGCATACAGAGAGCTAGTATTTACAATACCATTTATTAAAGAGGTTAACTTTCTTCCAATAAACATGTTTGTCAAAGATAAGGTGGTTGAATCTGTTTATATTTATGTCTGAATCTTTGAAACTGTCCCACTCATCCACAGGTCTGGTGGTTTTTTTGTTTGTTTGTTTTTCCCAGTAGCATGATAATTTCATCACAGTAGCTTTGTAGTATAATTTAAAGGCAGGAAATGTGATTCCTCAAGTCTTGCCTGTTTTTCCCAGGATTTCCTTTGTTATTCTAAATCTCTTCTTTAAAAATGGATTTTAGTAATTTTTATTTTTTAGTTCTGTGAGGTATCCTACAGGTATTTTGATCAGAACCAGGTTGAATCTGAGCAAAAGTATTGGGAGTATTGCACAATGTTGGTTGTTCCTATCCATGAAAAAGGAATATCTTTCCATGTTCTTTATTTTTAATTGTAATTTTAAAGTGATAAAGTTAAAGAAGAAAAAACAATAATAGAGTTTCAAAACAGGATAACAAAAATGAACCACCATTAATTTATGTCCTCAAAGTACTAGTTCAGATTACAAGATGCAAGCATACAAAAATAATCAATCAAAACCAGTACAAACTAATCTTTTCAATGACTAAAAAGTTAGTAGTATAATTACAGTAAGTATCTTGTTTATATAAATATATATTTTTTTCTTTTTCTTTCCTTCCTTTATTCCTTTGTCCCATCACTTCTTTCTTTTTGAGCAGTTTCTTTCCTTTCTCAGTATCTTTTGTAGGGGGGCTGGGGAGATGGCTCAGTGGAATAAGTGCTTCCCTGGGCAGCGCAAGGGCCTGAGTTCAATC
>NW_004524679.1:7222126-7243552 GCF_000260255.1 Octodon degus
AATGGACATTCATCGTGTATTAGCTTTTGTATTTTATTTTCTATTTCAGTTTCTTACATTAGGTAGCCAATATTATGTTTACACGTGTGAGTTTGATTTATTTCATTTATAAGTATGACCTCTAGTTGCATCCATTTATCTACAAAAGCCTTGAGTTTATTAATATTTATAGCTGAGAAGTACTCCATCATACATCTTTTTTATCTATTCTTTGGTTGTTGGAAATTTGTGTTGTTTCCAAGATTCAGTTATTACAAATTGTGGTGCTATAAACATGGGTGCACATATATCACAGTCATTATGTTTTAAGTTCTTCTGGGATAGTCCTTAGAAGGAGAATAACTGGGCCAAATGTGTCCTCTAGTCCTGGTTATTTTGAAGAATCTCCACACTTATCTCCATAGTGGTTGTACAGATCAACATTTCCACCAGTGATGGAGAAGGATTCCTTTTTCCCCACAGCCTCTCCAACATTTGCTATTTGATTTCTTGATTCTGACCATTCTCTCTAGGGTGTAATGAAATCTCAGCATTGTTTTAATTTGCAATTCTCAGATGTCCAATGATGTTAATTTTTTTTCATATATTTATTTGCTATATATATATCTCTTCATCTTAGAAGTGTGAATTCATCTTTGATTTCCATTTTTGTATTAGTTCTTTGAATTCAAGGAGCCTCATTTTTTGCAATTCTTTATATGTTCTAGAAAAAAGTGCTTTCTTTCAGGGACTATTTGCTAAAAAAAACCTTTCCCCTTCTGTGATTTTTTCGCAGCTTTATTGTTATTTCTTTGATGTACAGAAATGTTTTTGTAAGATGAGATCCTCATTGCTGATTCTTTGAAATACTTCCTGTGCAGTTTGGTTTTTGTTCTTGAGTACTCCTCTATGAATAGATAGCCTTTTCGAATGTTGCATTAATCAAAAGCAGATTTTTATGCCTGTATTGGGGTTAGTATGTGAATTCTGCCTTTGAGTCTTTTCATATGATACATTACATTTATTGATTTTCATATGTTGAGTAATCACTCCGTTCCTGGGAATTAAGGAATTAAAAAGTTGTTTCTTTTAAAGAATAAACAAAATTGATAAATCCCTAGCTAACCATATCAATAAAGGTAAAGAAGAAACTCAAATTCATGAAATGGGGACTTGAGATGGGAAAAAAACTACATATCCTGTGGAAAGTCAGAAGACAATTCATACGTATCTCAAAAACCTTTACTTTCATAGGATGGAAACCATAGAAGAAATGTTCAGATTCCAGACATGTATGAATTACAAAACTCAATCAAGAAGACATAAGACTTCTAAATAACCCAGTATCTATTAGGGAATTTGAAAATACAATTAAAATATTACCAACAGAGAAAAACTTATGTCTTGATGTATCCATATCTGAATTCTACAAGCAATTCAAATATTTAATGTCAGTTCTCCTCCAACTCTTCAACATAATTGAAAGGTAAGCAATACTCCTTAACTGCTTACTGGAGGCAAGTAATACCCAAATACCAAAACCAGAGAAGTACAAACACCCCAAAGGAACTACAGGCCAATCTCTTTAACTAACATAGATAAAAATATCTACAATAAAATACTAGTTAAGAGAATGCAATAATTCATCCACTATATACACTATATGCCAGATATCTTAATCCTAACACTGAACATGAATTAATCTGAAACTTTAGATTCAGTTACCTGTATAAAAAGCCCCATCTAAAAGTATGAGGCTTCTAGCCCTTCATGGTCAGTGAGGACTCAGGACATAGGAGAACCTGTACTGTAACATCCTGTAACTCAGTTGTGTCCAAAATTTTCTGATCAAGGAGATTATGGGAACACAGAGGAAAGTGATTGACAGTATAGGATGTGCATAGGGAGAGTCACATGGAGAGAAAATATTTTCTCAGGCTTTCTCAGAGAGCAAATTGGTCAAGCAAATATCCTGACTCATCCACATGGCTGACACTGAAAAGGGATCTACAGACTGCAGTACAGGGTTTCTAGGTGGATCCTGAGGGGATTTAACTGACCTTGTTAGATACAAAAGTTACATTTCTCATTATATAGGTCTTGCTTTACCTTGGTCTTAACCATCCAGCAGAAAGTATAAAAAGGATGTATAAAATTAAAGCCATATTAATATGCTAAGCTGTAAAAGGCTCAAGTCAATAACTTCTGACATTGCCATGCCTATGGATAACACACTGCTATTATGGACTACTGAACTATATTGGATTATTTTGCTTAATTCATGCACATACATTATTTAAAGGGCAAGGGATTGCCCATCACTAACAAAACTAAACAAAAAAAGCGGATACAAAAAAGGACCACATTTTCCCTGTATATGCAAAATAAGATACTTTCTCTTAATTCAATGAGAAGAAAGATTTGTACTAATAGTGTTTGCACGGGATATCATTTCTGTATCTTGTACTATGAATAACCACTATGAAGAGAACAATATGCAATGTATTAATTATTGAAACTCTCCTCCTAAATGGTTTTGAAATTATCTCATTACTCTTTGTTTCTCAATTAAATTAATTAAAAATTAAAATAAAATAAAGTATGAGGCTTAAGAATGACCTCTAGAAACAATCCATTAGAGAGAAAAATTAGCAAAAATAGGCTGTACAACAAAAGCAAGGCAGCAGGCATTACAATCATAAATAGCAATATATAAATCCAAAGTACTGTGCTACAAATAGTATGGTACTGTCCCAACAACAGTTATTGACCTGTGTGGTATTATCAGATACCACTGAAGTGAGTCTCTTTAATTTCCAGCAAGATGTAATAGTTCATAATTAAAAGAAAGATCAAGAGAAAATTGTCAGTGCATTAGGGATCTGGGATGGTCAGTTCTTCATGGGAATAAAAGGTCTTGAGGCAGCCAGAATCTTGGTATTTTTGGTGACATTTATATTGAGGAAAATGGTGAAAGAATTACTGGATGACTCATAAGGTGGTGATGTTCTCATGATGAGAGGGATGTGGTGTTAATGAAAATAAATTGGTATGCCTCAGACCAGGTTTGTGATTTTTAATTGATGGAGGATCTTGTGTTGATAAGCACAGTGGGAAGACCTAGCAGGTTAGTGTAAAGCTTGTTCTTTCCTCCAAGTAAAGCCTTTTTAAAATTACTATGGTGAGGGCCAGCCAAATAGCTCAGTGGATTAAAGCAACTGCAAGCAGGCACAGGGGCCTTGTGTTGGATTCGCAGGCCTGCCGTGCAGGCCCCTCCCCCAGGGCATGCTGAGACCGCAATTGAGACTGGGCATGGTGGCGCATGCCTGTAATCCCAGCTCTTGGGAGGCTGAAAACAGCTGGATCATGAGTCCTATCTAGTAGTGAGATCCTGAATACCCTGTAGACCGTTCCCTAAAATACAAAAAAAGAAAAAGAAATTAATGAATTAATTTAATTAAATTACTATGGTCTTCTCAAGAAATAAGATGTTTTCATTTGATCTCATCTTGCTTTGGAGTATCACAGCATAGTAGGACAAATAAGACCTCAACTATGACCAGTTGTCATACATTTAACTTCCAACAAGTTGTAATACAGTAGCTGGCTGACATAGCTAGACACTAGGGCTAGTAAAGCCCAAATCATAATTTAATTGTGAAATAAACTTCCCAACAATTATATAGAATGGCCCTTGAGAGAATAGCGTATAAACCACTCCATGATCCCCAGCCATCAAATTTTTACTACATAAAATATATAATATATAATTACATAATTAAATATATAATATATAATCATAAATATATACTTTTTGTTATTTCATTATAACCTCTTTTAAAAATGGTGCTGGGAAACTGGTTATGCATTTACAGAAGAATGAATCTAGAATGATGTATTTCACTTTTTTTTTTTAGAGGTACCAGGGTTTAAACTCAGGCCCTTGTGCTTTCTAGGCAAGCGCTTATTCTACTGAGACATCTCCAAATCCCCTTGTATTTAACATTTGTAAAAACATTATTTATTTGCTCATTTGGTACAGGGTCTCACTATGCTGCTTGGATCCATACTGATCCAATTGTCTCAGCTTCTCCAGTGCTGGGATAACAGGGTGTACTACCTTACCCAGTTTCAATGGATGGCTCAGCAAGGGAGCCAGCACGGCATGCAGTACCAGGGATTGAACCTGGGTCCTTTTGCTTGTGAAGCAGGCACTTATACCACCAAGCTATCTCCCTAGCCTATACTTCACTTTCTAAGAAAGTGAAAAAAAGTTGCATAAAAGAACTATATATTAAAATAGAATCACTAAAAATAAAAAAAAACTCTTAAAATCACATGTATAGTGAAGACCTTAAAGAAGTAGAACATTTATTTTCATGATTTTGAATTTTGTCAATTCTCTTTATGTAACAGATAATTTATAATCTGTGCCAAAAAATGAACTGTTTTTAGCATTTGTAGAATTTTATTGATAATAGTTAAAAAATAGAATCTCAAATCTGTATACCCCAAAATAAAACATCTCTGCTTGTTGCCCTTTGTATTCAGAGAGTCAAAATTGTTTTCAAATCAGCTAATATATATTGCTCAAATACTTAATACAATGTTGTTTTGTTCTGTTACTCTCTTTTCTATATCTTTAAAAACATAAATTGGTAAATTCAGGTATTTTATGCGCTTTTTTCACATTTTAATCCTAGGTTTATTCAATCACTTTACTCTACCCAACAAATTACAAACACAACCTTATCTAAAATACTACAAAGTTAAAAAACTCAAATTTTATATCACTGACTGTACAGTAAAAGCCAAAAAAAGCAATGTACATGTTGTGAAGATAACCTGCAAGAACACCATTGAATAGCAGGTGAAATGACAGGAGGGATTATAATGATCTGCAAAGCTCGCTCTCGAAAATTCTCACCAACCTTTCAGAATAAAGGAGACAAATAGGGTAGGGCTGTAGGTGAGAATGTGAAAAGACAGAACCATATATGCCAACTAAAGGAGGGGTGTTCTCTCTCTGGGTATTTGACCCTACATGCTTGAGGATTCAAGTAGGAATGAAAGGGTCAGGCCTACAGGGAATGGAAGACTGGTCCCCACGGTATAACCAGACTGAAAATGGCCAATATTATGAATGTTAAAACACTACCAACTTTTCAGTGATGATTCATAAAATGCAAACAATTCACTTTTCTTTATATACTCCTCTAAACAAGAAAAGGTCTCATCCTTCTTTGTCTTAACAACATATAGATTTTTAAAATCCACTGAGAGCTTTTGAAAGGATTTTCTTCATTTCATTAAAACTCAGAGCTAAGACTAGGGTTACAAATTTGATGTTGTGTCCCTTAATACTTGGAACAATCTAAGATGAAAGATACGTTGACTGTGCAAATTGAAGAGAAATGTGAAAAAGCTGTGCAAATTTAATAGAAATATGAAAATAGCTTCATGTTGCTATCATGTGCTTATAGCACAAACATAACTATATGAATTTATTTAATAATCTATATAGATATGGCAGCTTAGTATGACAAAAATATATTTTAATATTGACTTGTTGAAGCAAGGTACTTAAACTCCTTCTGGCCAATTCACTTACGTAATGATATATTTCAAAGAATAAATAAAACTATCTGAACATTACTCTTTGGTATACAATAATCATTCTTCCATGTATAACAATCACAACAATTAAAATTTTTCTGAGAACAATTATGACTTTATTACAGTAGTGAAGGAGAAATTCCGTTGCCTCATTAGGATGCTATATTGGACAGTGAATGGCATAAGTTTATGTGTAGAAATATAGTTTATTTCCTTTGAAATATTTTTAGTTTAAATAAAATCTCATCTTGGGTGACAAGAATAGGAATGCTAGGAACTCACAGCCCAACAACAGTATATAGACTATAAAACTGTATTTTAGTATTTTATTTTTCCAAATGATTTTATTAAGAAACAAATAGCAATGGGACAGATCCAAAACCCATCAGTAGGACAGTTTCAATAATAAATACATTAAAATTGTTGTTTCAATCGTTATTCACTGCAAAAGATGCAGACATCCTAAAACACTGTTAGAAAACAATTTTCTCATTCATTGAATTACGAGAATGCAGCTGTATATCAATCCTAATTATTTTGAATATACAGATAAAAATGGTAATTCATTTGTACCACCCTTTTTGTTTAGTTTTGTCAGTAAAGGGTGTTCCATTTTCATTTAAATATTGTAGATGCATTAATCCAGCAAAATATTCCAATACAGTCCAGTAGTACATAATTGTAGTGGGTCATCTGCAGGACTGTCAATGTCCGAAGTTGTTGACTTGAGTCTTTTACAACTCACTATATTAATATGGCTTTACTTTTTATACTTTGTTATGATACTTCTCTGATGGATGGTTAAGACCAAGATAAAGCAAGACCTATATAACAAGAAATGTAACCTCTGTAACTGTTAATGTCAGTCAAGCCTCCTCAGTATATATCCTGAAACACTATACCCTCTCTGGAGATCATTTGACAGTGTCAGCCAGGTGGAAGAGTCAAAGCCATTGCTTGAACAATTTGCTCTCTGTGAAAGCCTGAGAAAATGTTTTCTCTCCATGTGATTCTCCTTAGGCACACCTGCATCATCTATCACATTCCTCTGTGATAGATTAAATAATCTCCTTGATAACAAAATTTGGGACACAACTGAGTGACATGATGTTAAAGTACAGGTTTACCTATGTCTTGAGTCTTCACTGACCTTGAAAGGCTAGGGTAAAAATTTTGGCTGACCTTGGGGCCCTTCTTTTTTGCTCATTTTTGATCTGCAAACTTAAGTTGTTAACTTCCCAAAAGAGAAGCTTATTATTACCCTACAACATTAGTACTTGGGTTTAACCTACCTATTTGTATGAATATCAATCATTTTAGTTATAACATGTAACAGGTATTTTCCATAAAGTATTGATATGTTAAACTTTAAGTCCCGACAGGATATGAAGAAAAAACAATTAAAAAATAAAAAAAATGAACTTCTGCCATGTTCCGGGAACCACAAGACCCAGTTCTAGCCCAGGTCCTGTGAGTGTGTGGGAGAGCTTCCAGCTACCCTGTGCCAGCGGGACCTATTACTGGTCCAAGCCGAGACGCGGCGTGGGTGAGACACTCTTTCACCCACTTGAGACACCCGCGACCACTCCCCAGCACGTCCCCCAACTCAACTGACAAGTAGGAATTTCTGCCCCATTCCTGGAATACCCAGACCCAGTCCTAGCCCAGGACCGGGGAGTGTGTAGGAGAGCTGCCTCTCCACCCTACTCCACTTTGTCCCCTCCAGGCTCAGCTCAGGCCTGGCATACAGGCCTGGGATGAAACAATGCAGGTGAAATCCCTGCAGAGAGTGTAGAGGATAGAACCACCCAACTGGTCCAGGAGCAGAAAATCTTGCCAGAGGGGGACAACAGGTTCACCCAAAAGGCAGTAGCAGGAAGGAGCAGACCAGAGCAGCCAGATCCAAGCCAAGCACAGCTGGATAAATCCAAACTTTGTAGATCTGCACCTGAACTTCAGAATGTGCTGAGGTTATAACTACAACGAAGATCTACAACAAAAGTCAGAAGACAGGGCTACACAAAATGATGAGAAGGAACAAAATGCAAGTTCAGAACCCAAGCCCACCTGTAACAAGTGCAGAGGGCACTAACACAGAAAAAATTGGGAAACACAGCTGAAAGCAATGAATCAATGGATTCTAAAATAAGGAAACAGCTGTAGAAAGTTATAGAGGAATTCAGATTGGAAATAACAAAAGAAATCCCTAAATTGATAACATCTAAAGTAAAGAATCAAATGCAGAAACATATGGAGGAAACCAAATGCCCACCCAGAGCAAGTGTAGAGGACACAAGCTCGGCTCAAATGTATGAATTAATAGGGTTGATAGTAAATAAGCAACAGCAGAAAGTTACAGAGAAAATCAGAGCGTAATTCTTTTCTGAAATAGAAAAAGAATTCTAAGAACTCATACCATCTGAAGTAAAGAAGCAACTACAGAAATAAAGGGAGGAAAGCCAATCTGAAATAAACACTGCATTAAATAATTTATAACTGCTTCTAAAGGAGACATTGATAAAAAATTAGAGGAGATTAGAAAAACGACAAATTCCTTGAATGAGTAATACAGGAAAGAAATAGATCGCATGAAGCAAAGTCAGAGATAGAGGAAATTAGAATCTCAATCACAAGCTTGTAAAACTGTTTCAGTGAAAGTGAAGACAGGGTTTCAGATCGTGAAGATGCTGGTGTAGCTAGTGAAAAGATAAGAAAGGATCTCTTAAAAACGACTAGGATGCAGGAAAAAATAATCCACCACCTGCAAGACGATGCAAAGATGAACATTGTGAGACTAATAGGCATTAATGAGAAAGGAGTCAATACAAACGACATTAAAAATATGGGCAGAAGTAATAGCAGAAAAGTTTGCAAATATGAGGAAACAATCTGACATTCAGGTAACTGAAGCATACACAACACCAAGTAACCTGAACCAAATGAAAAACACACTGAGACATATATTAGTCAAGATCCCAGAAACAAAGCAGAAGAATAATATACTGAAAGTCTCTATACAAAAGAAGCAGATCACATTGAAAGGAAAACCCATCAGAATTACGGCCGATTTCTCTTCAAAAACCATGTAGGCAAGAAGAGCATGGAGCAGAGTACTTCAAGTCCTCAGTGAAAACCAATTCCAGCCCAGACTGCTATACCCAGCAAAAACTCTCTTTCAAGTTTAATGGACAGGTGCAATACTTTCATGACAAAGAAGAGCTAAGGAATTTCGTGATGACAAAGCCAACCCTACACATGCTACTGAAAGATGTTCTAGAGGGACCAAAATGATCAGAACTCCAAAAATGAGATCAGAAGTAACCATCTAAATAGGGCAAGCAATTAAACACAGGAGAAAAAGGAGTAATTGACAACAGATAAATAACATGTCAACCGTAAGTCAATACATCTCAATTGCAACCATCAATGAATATGGACTCAATTCCCCAATTAAGAGAAATAGACTGGCACAGTGAATTAGGAAACAATATCCAACAATACGCTGTATACAAGAAACACATTTAACTCATAAAGACAATCATAGGCTTAAAGTCAAAGGATGGAACACAATACTACATGCTACAGTACCTCAGAAAAAAAGCAGGGGTAGCAATCCCATTCTCATACAGTCACAACTTCAAAGCAACAGTGAGCAAATGAAATAAAGAAAGCAACTATATACTGGTTAGGGGAGAAACTGAAGAGGAAGAGGTAACATTCATTAATATGTATGCACCAAACATGAGAGCACCCAGCTATATAAAGCAAATCTTAATGGACATGAAATATCTAATATGCAATATCACACTTTTAATAGGAGACCTTAACACCCCCTTATCTCCAAAAGACAGGTTAGCCAGAAAAACTTAGGAAAGAACAGAACTGAACCAGAGCTTGGAAGAAATGGACTGGGTGGACATATACAGAGTGTTCAACCCAAACACAGCTGAATACACATTTTTCTATGCTGCACAAGCATTTTTTTCTAAAATAGACCACATACAGCTCCATAGGTCATGCTTAAGTATATGGAAGAAAACAGAAATTATCCAATGAATGTTATCTGACCATGGTACAATGAAACTGGAAATAAATGACAAAAGAAACCAGAAAAAACCTTAAATCATGGAAATTAAATGACACGCTACTCAGCAATCGATGGGTCAACAGATGAAATTGAAAACGAAATTCAACAATATCTACAATTCAATGAATATTCAAGCAGAATTTATCGTAATTTATGGGATACGATGAAAGCAG
This sequence comes from Octodon degus, assembly GCF_000260255.1. Taxonomy (NCBI): domain Eukaryota; kingdom Metazoa; phylum Chordata; class Mammalia; order Rodentia; family Octodontidae; genus Octodon; species Octodon degus. The sequence continues at coordinate 7,231,982 of NW_004524679.1, forward strand.
TTCTCAGAGGGAAATTCATAGCTGTGCACGCACATATTAGGAAAACAGAATGAGAGAAAATAAATACTGTAATGCTGCACCTTCAACAACTAGAAAAGGAATAGCAAACCAAACTCAGAGCCCAAAGACAGAAGGAAATCATAAAGAGTAGAGTAGAAATTAATTCAATTGAGACTAAGAAAATAATTCAAAGACTTAAAAAAGCAAAAAACTGGTTCTTTGAAAGATTAAATGAAATTGATAAGCCCCTAGCTATCCTCATCAAACAGAGGAAAGAAAAAATTCAAATACAATCAATAAAGAATGAAAAGGGTGTAATTACCACAGACCCAGTGGACTTTCAGAAGATTATCAATAGCTACATTGAAAATCTTTATTCTCACAGAATAGAAGACACAGAAGAAATGGACCGATTTCTAGAATGGTACAAACTACCACAACTGAATCAACAAGATATAACCATTCTCAATAGCCCAATAACAACCAATGAAATGGGAGATGTAATTAAAGCCTCCCGGCAAAGAAAAGTCCAGGTCCAAATAGATTCAAAGCTGAATTCCACAAGACATTTACAGAAGATGTAGTCTCTATACTACTCAAACTCTTAAATGAAACTGAAAATGAAGCAAACCTACCAAAATCATTCCTGGAGGCAAGCATTATACTGATACCATTACCAGGGAAAGAAGAAACAAAGAAAGCGAACTACAGGCCTATCTCCCTCATGAACATAGATGCCAAAATCCTCAATAAAGTACTAGCAAATAGAATACAGCAAATCATCAAGAAGATCATAGACCCGACCAGGTAGGATTCATCCCAGAGATGCAAGGATGGTTCAGTATTTGAAAATCTATAAATGTAATACACTATATCAATAGAGCGAAAACTAAAAACCACATGATCATCTTCATTGATGCAGAAAAGGCTTTTGGCAAATTCCAACCCTCATTCATGATCAAAGTCCTACCGAAAATTTCAATAGATGGCCTCTACCTCAATCTGGCAAAAGTCATTTATGAAAACCCATCAGCTAAGATAATTCTAAATGGGGAAAAACTGAAATCTTTTACTCTTAGGTCTGGTACAAGACAAGGATATCCTCTATCACCACTCCTATTCAATACAGTGCTGGAATCCTTAGCTACAGCCATTAGAAAATAGAAAGAAATAAAAAGGGATAAGAATAGGCAAAGAAGAAGTTAAATTAGCTTTATTTGCAGATGACATGATACTTTATTTGGAAGACCCAAATAACTCCAGCAAGAAGCTACTAGCATTAATACAGAAATTCAGTAGCATAGCAGGTTATAAAGTCAGTACCCAAAAGTCAATAGCATTCCTCTACACAGACAACAAATACACTGAGAAGGAAATTATAGAAACAATACCTTTTGCAACAGCACCGAGGAAAACGAAATACCTTGGAATTAATCAAACTAAAGAAGTGAAAGATCTTTTCATGGAAAATTACAGTATTCTAAAAAAAGAGATTGTAGAAGATTTCAGAAAATGGAAAGATATTCCATGCTCCTGGATAGAAAGAACAAACATTGTGAATATGGCCATACTCCCAAAATTGCTGTACAGATTTAATACAATCCCTATCAAACTACCACCGACATACCTCACAGACCTAGACGAATTATTTCTGAAATTTATCAGGAACCAGAAAGGACGTTGAGTAGCAAAGGCAATTCTGGGCAATAAAGACAAGGCAGGAGGCATTACAATTCCTGACTTGAAATTATACTACAAGGCTACTGTGATATAATCAACATGGTACTGACAACAAAATAGACCTGAGGATCAAATAAATAGATTAGAAGATGCTTAAGATACTATGAACACATTCAGTCACCTTATCTTTGACAAAAGTGCCAAACATACTCACTTGAAGAAAGATAGCCTCTTTAACAAAAAGTGCTGGAAAACCTGGCTCTCTAAGGGCCAAAAGCTCAAACTTGACCCAGGTCTATCACCATGAACTAAACTAAAGTCAAAATAGATTAAAGATCTAAACATTAAAACAGAGACACTAAATACCCTGGAAGAGATAGTGGGAGGAACACTTGAAGACATAGGCATAGGTAAACGGTTCATGGGCAGAAATGAAATCGCACGGGAAACAGTTGAAAGAATTAACAACTGGTACCTGCTCTTACTTAGAAGTTTTTTCACGACCAAACAAATTACCAACAAAGTGAAAAGGCAACCCACAAATTTGGAAAAAATCATGACAAATAAGTACTGAGACAAAGGTCTGACCTCTAGAATCTACAATTAAAAATCACTAGGACCCCAAAATTTGAAGACCCAATCCAGAAATGGGCATCCGAGATCAACACACTTCTCAGAGGAAGAAATTAAAGAAGTGAATAAATACATGAATAAACGCTCCACATCACTAGCCATCCGCAAAATGCAAATTAAAACAACATTGAGATATCATCTCACCCCAGAAAGAATGGCTATCATAAAGAAATCACCCAACAACAAATGTTGGAGAGGCTGTGGGGAAAAAGGAACCCTTCTCCACTGCTGGTGGGAATGTAGACTGGTACAACCGTTATGGAAATCAGTATGGAGACTCCTTAGAAAAGTTGGTATGGAAATCCCCTTTAAACCAGCTATTCCTCTACTGGGAATTTTTCAAGAGGATCTGAAAACATCATATCATAGGGATATATGTGTTCCTATGTTCATAGCAGCACAATTTGTGATAGCCAAATCTTGGAAACAACCAAGATGCCCAGCACCTGAGCAATGATTGAAAAAGATGTGGTATTTTTACACAATGGGGAATTATTCAGCTATTAAGAAGGATAAACTCCAAGCCTTTATATTGAAGTGGATGCCACTTGAACATATACTCATAAGTGAAATAAAACAGACACACATGTGTAAATATCGTATAGTCTCCCTAGTATAAGAACTCAAAAGCAGAAATACAGATAGAAATATATAACATAAGTGAAAGGAAAGCAGGATATCAAGGACTAACTAATCAAGAGAGAGAAAGGAGAGCTAGGAAACATGACAATGTCAAGTCATACATTTATATGTAAAGATGAGCAAGGCAATGATCCTGAGAATCTTCAGAAGATTTTTTAATCTGGCAGTTAATTGCAAAGATTCTCACCTTCATTGACTACATGTACTGATACCTGTGAAGTAAGCTATGGCACTGCCGATGGTAATTTGTAATTGTAGTTTCATGATTGGTGTGCCTGCCACACTGGTATTCTGAGTATGGGCTGCTCCTTATGACATACCAGTTGTTGCCATGATGTCTCTTGAGTAGGTGCATGTTCAAGAAGAAGGAGCTGGTGATTGAAAGCTAGAGACAGGAAAAGAAATATTGTGGGACTGTCCTGCTTCAAGGTTGTATATGTTGAGATTTTTGGACTTATGTGCAAACATGAGAAGTATATAATTCTTTATCCTATTTTTAAAATATATTCTACTTTTTAACTGTTTTTTGTCATATTATGTAGGGACTCAAATTTCAACATATCAATACTTGATGAAAAATACTTGTTCCTTATTATGCCTAAGATGTTTGATGCAGACAGATAGTGAGGTTAAGCTTAATAGCCTAAGTTGTTTGATAATAACAATAAGCTTGTCCTCTGGATGGTTAACAACCTACATTTGCACTCCAAAATTGGAGAAAAAGGAGAGCTGCAAGGAATGCCAACATTTTGGCCCTAGCCTTCTAAGGTCAATTAAGACTCAGGACATATAAGAACTTGTACTGTAACGTCATGTAACTCTGTAGTGTCCCAAACTTTCTGATCAAAGAAATTATGGGGCCAAAGAGGAAAGTGATCAATGATGTCGAGTGTGCCTAAGGAGAGTCACATGGGGAGAAAACACTCTCTCAGTCTTTCACAGATAGCACATTGGCCTAGCAATGGCCATGACTCATCCACATGGCTGACACTGACAAATGTTCTCCAATCTGAGCTACAGGATCTCACTATAAATCCTAGGGGATTTCACTGACCTTCTCCGACCCAAATGGCACAACTCTTGTTACATCTGTCCTGTTTTACCTTGGTCTTAGCCATCCAGCGGAAAAGTATAAAAACGAAATATATAAAGTAAAGCCATGCTGTTATGTTGAGCTCTAGAGGACTCAGGTCAACAATTTCTGACATTGCCAGTCAAGCAGAAGACCCAATACTCTTATGGACTACTGAACTCTTTTAGATATTTTACTGAGTTTACACACCTTCAGTACTCAAATAACGGAACTTAACAAGAAATAGGGGATCCAGATGAATGTCCATTTTGTATCTGTGTATTAAAATGGCTAGGATGGATATACAATTACATTCTGTTAATGAATAGAGGGACCTGTTGTAATGGTGTTTGTAAGTAGGATATCATGTCTACATCTTGTATAGCAATTAACCACTAGGAAGAATTTATACAATGTGTTAATTATTAAAATTGTCCTACCAGTTTGGTTTGAAACTGTCTCATTGCTATTTGTTTCCCAATAAATTTATGGAAAGAAAAGATATTAAAACCTCAATCACAAGTTTTTAAAACCATTTGAATGTAAGTGAAGATAGAAATGTCTAGCACTGTTTGGCTGCCATGCTTAAACACTCCTGATTCTTCAGATTCAGCGGCGGCCATCTACAGTGCTTAGGTTTCTTCTAGGCTTATCTGCACCACTTGCTCACCACACACTCTGCCACTGTAAATCACCATCATGGTAAAGCTCTCAAAGGCTGATAAAAATCAAGGGACCCGAAGAAAATGGCATCTCCTCCATAGGAGGTATAAGAAAGTGATGATGAGGAAATGTCAGACAATGAAGAATACAACAGCAGTGAAGAAGAGATTGTAATCCTCAGAAAAAAAAAAAAAACGAAGGCTCTTATGACTCCAGCAAAAATGTAATGGATTCTCTAACCAAAAAGGGGGCAGTTTTCACCACAGTGAAAATGGGGGTGGCCACTCCTGCCAAGAAGACAATGACTCCTGACAAGGCAGTTACAGTGTCTGGCAAGAAGGGAGCCAGACCAAATAAAGCTGTTGTTGCAACTCCTAGTAAGAAAGACACTGTAGCCACAGCCAAGGGGGCAAAAAAAGGCAAAAATGCCAAGAAGGAAGACAACGATGAGGATTAGGAAGACATCAGTGAGAATGAAGAGGATGAGGATGAAGATGAGGAATTTGAACCAAATGTAATAAACACAGTGGCTGCAGCCCCCACCTCAGAGGATGAAGAGAATGAGGATGGTGATGATGAGGAGGAGGACAAGGATGATGAGGAGAAGAACTCTGAGGAAGAAGCCATGGAAATGATGCCAGCCAAAGGGAAGAAAGCACCTGCAAAAGCTGCCTCTGTCAAAGCCAAGAGTGTGGCTGAGGAGGAGGACTAGGAGGATTAGGATGAAGACAATGAGGATGAAGATGAGGGTGTGGATGAGGAGGACGAAGATGAGGAGGATGAGGAAAAAGAGGAAAGCCTGTCAAAGAAGCACCTCGCAAACGCAAGAAGGAAATGATAAAACAAGAGGCAGCTCCTGAAGCCACGAAACTAAGAATGGAAGGCACAGAACCCACTACAGCTTTCAATTACTTTGTTGGAAATCTGAATTCTTACAAATATGTTCCTGAACTAAATATTGGTATCAGTGCAGCTTTTGCTAAAAATGATCTCAGTACTGTAGATGTCAGAATTGGTACAAATAGGAAGTTTGGCTATGTAGACTTTGAATCTACTGAAGACCTGGAGGAGGCTTGCCACTCACTGGTTTAAAAGTCTTAAACAGTAAAATTAAACTAGAGAAGTCCAAAGGAAAAGACAGCAAGAAAGATCAAGATGCAAGAACACATTTGGCCAAAAATCTCCCTTACAAAGTCACTTGGGATGAATTAAAAGAAGTGTGTGAAGATGCCAAAGAGGTCAGACTAGTCAGCAAGGATGGGAAAAGCAAAGTGATTGCTTATATTGATTTTAAGACAAGCTAATACAGAGAAAACTTTTGAAGAAAAGCAGAAAACAGAGATAGATGGGCGATCTGTTTCCCTCTTCTATACTCAGGAGAAAGGTCAAAATCAAGACTACAGAGGGGAAAGAACAGCACCTGGAGCAGCAAATCCAAAACTCCGTACTTAAGCAAGCTTTCCTTCAGTGCAACAGAAGAAACTCTTCAGGAAGTATTTGAGAAGGCAAATTTATCAAAGTGCCCCAGAACCAAAATGGCAGATCTAAAGGGTACGCCTTCATAGAATTTGTTTCATTTGAAGACGCAAAAGAATCTTTGAGCTCTTGCAATAAAAACGAAAATGAGGGCAGAATGATCAGACTGGAGCTGCAAGAATGCAGGGGGTCACCTAATGCAAAAAGCCAGCCATTTAAAACCTGTTCATCAAGGGTCTGTCTGAGGAAACCACTGAAAAGACCTTAAAGAAATCATTTGATTGCTTCATTGGAACAAGGATTGACACCGACTTGGAAACTGACTCCTCCAAGGGGTTTGGTTTTGTGGGTTTCAACACTGAGGAAAATGTCAAGGCTACCAAAGAGGCCGTGGAAGATGGAGAAATTGATGGAAACAAAGTCACCTTGGACTACTACAAACCTAAAGGTGAAGGGGAATTTGGGGGCCATGGAGGTGGCTGAGGTGGCTTTGGGGGCTGGAGTGGTGGCAGAGGTGGCTCAGGTTGATTCAGAGGCAGAGGCCAGGAAGCTTTGGAGGGCGAGGTGGCTTCTGAGGAATCCCAGGAGGAAGAGGAGACCACAAGCCACAAGGAAAGAAGATGAAGATTGAGTAATCTCTTCTGCCCCTGTCTATACCTGTTCATTGGAAAGAAAGAGCTCTGGGGCTTTACTCTGTTACCTGTTGATGACAGAGCCTTCTGAGGACAATCCAGGTGGTGTGCATCCTGTGGTCCACCTGGGAGTGTAGTGATCACACTTCCAGAGAGGTTTACCTGACATACCCAGTTGGTTTTGACTGGAGATTCATAAACTTTTTGAGAGAGAGAGAGAGAGAGAGAGAGAGAGAGAGAGAGAGAGAGAGAGAGAGAGAGAAGTTAAGATAGATTTTCAGACCTTGAAGACTCCATTGCAGCTAGTAAAAAGGTAAGGAAAGACTATTAAAAAAAGCAAGATGCTGGAAATTATTCAACAGCTGCAAGATGATGAAAAGAAGAAAAACATAAGACTAATAGGCATTGGTGAGAAAAAGAGAGGCAACACAAATGACGTATATAGGTCTGGGGTAAAAATTATATGGGCAGACCTAATAGCCGAAAAATTCTGAAATATGGGGAAAAATCAGAAATTCAGTAACTGAGGCATATAGGACTCCAAATATATCAACCCACTTAAAGCTACACCCAGACATATAATAGTCAAGATGCCAGAAATTCAGCAAAAGAACAATGCCCTAAAACCCACTAGAAAAAAAAGAAAGAAACAGATCACAGTTAAATCGAAACCCATCAGAATAACAGCAGATTTCGCCTCACAAGTCATTAAGTCAAGGAAAGCATGGAGTGAAGTACTTCAATTCTCCAAGAAAACAAACTCCAACCTAGACTGGTATACGCTGAAAATTCTCTTGAAAGTTTAACGGAGAAGTGAAATACTTCCATAACAAAGATCAATTAAAGAAATTCATGATGACCAAACCAATCCTCCACAAAATACTAAAAGATATTCTAGAAAGGGATTGATACAATCACAATTCTAACAACAACAACAACAACAACAACAACAACAACAAAAAGAACCAACTAAACACAGGATAAAAGTAGGGAAACAACAAGAGGAAAATGACATAACAAACCTAAGTCAATACATATCAATTATACCACCAATGTAAATGTATTCCATTCACCAATTAGAAGAAATAGACTGGCAGAGTGGATTAAGAAACAATATCCATCAATATGCTTTATATAAGAAACACATTTAACTAATAAAAAATTCATAGGTTGAATGATGGAAAAAATGCTACATGCTATAGGACCTCAGAAAAATCATGGGTAGCAATATTGTTCACAGACAGTCTGAACTTCAAACCAAGAATAATCAAACAAAATAAGAAAGGCCATTACATACTGGTTAGGGGGAAAATACAAGAGAAAGAAGTAGCAGTCACAAATATGTATGCACAAAACATGAGAGCACACAACTGTATAAGAAAAAATTGAATGGATATGAAAAATCTAATATTCAATACCACAATAGAAGACCTTAAGAATGCCTTAGCTCAAAAAGATAGGTCAAACAGAGAAAAAAATTAACAAAGAAGGAGCATAACTGAACCAGACTTTTGAACAAGCAGACTTAGTGGACATCCACACTGTGTTCCACCCAACCACAGCTAAATACACATTCTTTTCAGCTGCATATGGGACATTTTCTAAAATAGACCACATACCAGTCCATAGGTCATGCTTAAGTATATGCAAGAAAACAGAAATTATCCCATGCATATTATCTAACCATAGTGCAAATGAAACTGGAAATAAATGACAAAAGAAACCACAAAACCCCATTAATATATGGAAATTAAATAAAACCCTCTTCATCAACCAATGGGTTACAGATGAAATTAAATGAGAAATTAAAAAATATCTACAATTCAATGAAAATTCAAGGTAAAACTTATCAGAATTTATGAGATACAATGAAAGCAGTTCTTAGAAATTTATAGCTGTGAAGATTGAAGAAAATTTCAGAAAAATGAAAAGATATTCCCCACTCTTGTATATGAGGAACCAACATTGCAAAAGTAGCCATAATCCCAAAATTGTTATGCATATTTAATGAAATCCCTATCAAAATACCACCAACATACCTCACAGATGCAAATAAATCATTTTTAGAATTTATTTGGAACCAGAACTCTCTAGAATCCTGGCCAACAAAGACAAGGCAGGAGGCATTACAATTCTTAACTTGAAATTATACTACAAAATTACTGTGAAGAAATCAGCATGGTTTTGACAAAAAATAGACCTGAGGATCAAGGGAATATGTTGGAAGATACAGATACAAGTACAAACACACTCAGCCATCTTATTTGCAACAAAAGTGCCAAACATACTTGAAAGAATTAACTTTGACCTCCTCTTATTGAAAAGTTTCTGAATGTCAAAGGAAATCACCAACAGAGTGAAAAGACAACCCACAAATTTGGAAAAGCTGTTAACCAATAATCACTCAGACTAAGGTCTTCTATCTAGAATATATAGAGAACGAAAAAAAGAATTGAAAAGCCATGCTGTTATATTGAGCTGTAGGGGACTGAGATCAACAATTTCTGACTTTACCAGTGAAGCAGAAGACCCAATACTATTATGGACTACTGGAATCTTTTAGAATATTTTTGTTGAGTTCACACACCTGTTATTCAAATAACAGAACTAAATAAAAAATTGCATACAGATGAATGTCCATTTTGTACCTGTGTATCCAAATAGTTAGAATAGATAGTTACATTCTCTTAATGAATAGAGGGATTTGTTCTAGTAGTATTTGTAAATAGGATATCATGTCCGCATCTTCTACAGCAATTAACCACTAGGAAGAATGTATGCAATGTGTTAATAATTGAAACTGTCCTACAGATTTGGTTTGAAACTGTCTCACTGCAATTTGTTTCTCAATAAAATTATGGGAAAAATAAATAAAAAATAAAAATAATTAATGCCCCCAAATTTAAAGACCCAATCCAAAAATGTGAATCTGAAATGAATAAACACTTCTCAGAGGAAGAACTGCAAGAGGCAAATAAATACCTGAAAAAATGCTGAACCTCACGAACCATTTCAGATATACAAACTAAAATAGCATTAAGATATCTCTCCCCAGAGAAAATGGCTATCATGCAGAAATCAACTAACAATAAATACTGGAGAGGCTGTGGGAAAAAGGAACCTTTCTCCACTGCTTATGGTAATGTAGCATGGTATAACCACTATCGAAATTAGTGTGGAGACTCCTCAAAACATTAGGACTGGAAATTTTATTCAATCTAACTATTCCCCTCCTGGATATTTTCCCAGAAGAACTGAAAGCTTCATAAAACAATTATATTTTTGCACCCATGTTTATAGCAGCACAATTCATCATAGCCAAATATTGGAAGCAATAAAAGTGCCCATCACCCAAAGAATGGATGAAAAGTTCTGGTATTTGCATACAATGGAGTATTGATCAACTATAAAGAAAGAGAAACTTGAGGCTTTCATAGGTAAGTGGATGCAACTAGAGACTATACTCATAAATGAAATAAACCAGAACCACATATGTAAATATTGTATTATCTCTTAAGTGTAAGTACCTGAAAGAATAAATAAAACCTGATATGTATAATAAATATGGTTAAATAGAAATGGAACTTAAGAGTTACACAATGAATAGGAGAGAAAGGAGAAAAGTTAAGAAGAAAAGTAGGGGGAAAACATGCAAGTATATATCCAGGATGGCTGAGGTGATTGTAATATAAATCTGCATCAGTTTTTTGAAAATCACATTAATGTGCAGAATTTTCATCTTGACTAACTCTGTATGCTAATATCCATGGTCTAAGCAACTAAATTGAGGACAGAAATGTGTAACACAAAAAACCATGCTTGAATACATCTCAACTTGGTCTTCTAAATGTGCACTGTTTCTAATATCATATCAGCTATTACTATACTCTCTTTAAAGCAAATTTTTAAAAGAAGGTTAAAAGAAAGAGACAAGAACAAAAATTTAATGTTTCTTAAAAACAAGTGGTAATATGCAGCCATAGGTCAATCTTACATAACTATATCTGTTAATGCGAGCAACAGATCTAATGTTAAAAATAAACATCAGCCATTGTTTATCAGCTGTTATTTGCTTGAAAATCTGTAATATGTGTACATATATGTCTATATATACATATATACATTATGTGTGTATATCTATATCTATATCTATATCATCTATATATCTGTATGTTGCCCTGTTTCTGTCTTTTTTTCTGATATTTGTTTTGCTTTTCCTTTTATATTTCAAATAAAATTAAATTAAACAAAAATAAATAAAAAATAAAATAAATTAGCTATATATATATATATTTCCTGGCATGTTTTGCAGGCCCTGTACCCAGGGCACTCTGAGACAGCAAGTGAGACTGGGAGTGGTCATGTGGCCCTGCAATCCCAAATCCCAGCGCTTGGGAAGCTGAAAACATGAGGATCACTACCATTCCAGTCTGTGTAGTGAGACCCTATAGACTCTGAACTAAAATACATTAAAAAGATTATAAATCAATAAATAATAAAATGTCTCTTAAAAATAATATACCCAGTACTTAAATTTTGTAACAAGGTAAATATTAAATGTTCATAGCAGAAAAATAAAAAAGAAATTTATAAGAAATGAAACAGATGTTATCTTGCTCGTGGTGCCAATTTCACAAAATATAGCTATACAAAAATATTTTACCACTGGAAATCATGCACATGTTATTTTTAGTTTAGTTTAATTTTAAAAATAAAGACAAAAACAATAGCAAAGATGGGTTTTCCCTTGTCATTTAAATTTTGTAGGTGCAT
>NW_004524679.1:7243652-7259567 GCF_000260255.1 Octodon degus
TCAGTGAGAAGAAATATTTGTACTAATAGTGTTTGGACAAGATATCATGTCTGCATCTTTCAGTGTACAACATTGCACCTTACAACAATATGCAATGTACTAATTATTGTAACTGTCCTACTAACCTGTTTTGAAACTGTCTCATTGGCATTTGTTTCTCAATAAAGTTAATGAAATACAATAACAACAACAAAGAGAGTAGCATACAATAATAATTTTCAAAATGCTATAAGAATTTCAGATTATATTCCAAACTGCTAGATGACTGATATGCTGCTTGTGCTTCCCCAAATTAAAAAAAAATTGTGAGTAGAAAATTTTTTGAGGAAGAGACAGCTCATGAAAGTGACAGGAGGGTACCTGAGTGGGTTGCCAAAGAGCGCAGTTCCCAAGGGAACTTTTATTGAGTAAAGCCATGATCTAGGTACACTGTGGGCTAAAGCTATAATTAACCACAAAGATTATAAGTGTAGCTGCTCAGATAATAGTCACCCAATATGGAAGTAAATTGAACAGCAAGCATACATGAACAAAAAACTTTTCAGGAAGTGATGGGCACAAGGGTGTCAGTAACTCACTGAAGTCTCTGATAGTTATCTAGGCTTTATTGGACCAGGTGTTGCCTGTTATTTTGTCCTTTGGGGAGGATGTTGGCCTTGTCATTCCAACACTGTCTTAAGGCCTGACCTTCAACAAATACACCTCTGGCCAAAGTTGTAGTGTCTTTCCATCTTTTGTATTGACTTTCTTGAGGGCCTTGACTTGTCTCACTGCCTATAGTATTTTTACCTAACTTAGTAATCTCTAAGAATGGGAACATTGTTCTCCAAAGTTAAAGAAGAATTAGTACGAACATATATTAATTAATGAAGAAATAGTGAATTTATGATATATTAATGTAAAGAGATATTCTTCAGGCTTAGAATGGAATGCAGCTATGATACCCAATCTATTGCAAATGAGAAGGGGTCCAAGAGAATGTGGGTTAGAGAAGTAGTGGAAGGAGAGAGGAAGTAGCAAAAATAAGTTATGCCAATTCCAGGAAAGTAATAACAACAATTAACGTAAACAGTACGTGTCATGCATGAGGTAAAACTAATAATATCAACAATAATGAATAAGTGAAAACGGTGTTTGTAGGAAGAAACAAAATGGACCGGATTGGAAATTGAATGAAAAAATCAAGCTGTATTATCTAGATGACTTCATTCCACAAGATAACTGTAAACTGCATGCGTGGCAAACACGTACTGATGAAAATAATTGTAATACACATTACAACATGCATGAGTCTTAGAAACTTTATATTATGTAAAATAACCCAAGCAACAAAGGATAAACGTTGCATGATTTCACTTATACAAAGTACATGGCATAGTCTAATTCACAGACTAATAAACTCAAATGACTGGAACGAAGCTTTTGTGTAAGGAAAATTGAGTGTAACATTTAATGTATAATACAGTTTCATATTTTGAAGATAAAATATCTGGAGAGAGTAGTGACAGTTTCACTATAACATGAATCTGCTTAGTTCAACTGAACTATAGACCTAAAATTGTTCAAAAAGTAAATTATGTTATTCATATTTTAACCACCATAAAACATTATGCAATATGTAGGACTATTAATGTCGAAATGTCAGAAGGAGTTGGGCAAAACTTTCTAGGTGAAATGTCATTGAAATGAAAGGTGTAGAAGTATAAAATAAGCTAAAAAAATGAACAAAGAAACAAGAATTAGTGTGAAGAATCTTAGTAGGTTTTTGGAACTCATATTAGCTATGCTATATTTAAAGGATTTCTACAGGATAAGTTATTAGAGGCAACAGAAGTAGAATTTGGGATTTTACTCAGAAAATGCTTTCACATAGGTCATAATTTCAGGAAAAGTAGTAAAAGTAACTATGTTAAAGATATCGTATGGGGTCGGGGAGATGGCTCAGTAGAATAAGTGCTTCCCTGGCAAGTGCAAGGGTCTGAGTTCAAGCCCTGGTTCCGAAAAAAAAAAAGATATCGTGATATGGCTATTTTATTACTGTACTTAGTAAAACTCAAGATTATTGTGACATGGTTAGTTTATTAGAAAGTAATAGAAGACTTTTAAATAATCTGTTTAAAGAAAGCGAACATGTCTGTGTAAGCAATTAATTTATATTTCACTTACATAGTATTCCAGCAGAGGGAAACCTTGAGTTAAAAATTAATACAGCAGCAGTGCAAGCTAAATAGAAAGATCTATTCTCTTCCATCCATTTGTCACTTTGTAGTAAAATGTCTAAAAATGCATTTGATTTAAAATGTTAATATATCTAATTATAATCTATTAAAGAAAAAGTTTCCCACATTGAAGTTTCTATTGCCTTTTGAAGAGTTTCTTCCCATTTCACAATGCTATTGTACATTTTGGGTCTTGTTTACACTTTCAACTTGTGGCATTAGGGAAGCAATATAATTTTTACTCATGGGAACACAATTTATTTTGCTTGTGAGTTTGCTCTCAGGTTGCATCCATTTACCTAGCAAAAAAAACAAAACAAAACAAAAACAAACAACAACAACAACAACAAAAAAAAACCTGATGTTTCTTCTTCTGTATAGTGGAGCAGTGCTCTATTGTATAAAAGTACCATATACTTTTATCTATTTCTCAGTTTATGTATTTGGATTCTTTCCAAGCTTAAAGTAGGACAAATTGTGCTGCTATAAACAAGAAAACAGATATAACATGGTGGTATGATATTTTTAATTCTTTGGGGAAAGTACCCAGAAGGGGAAGAACTGGGTGAAATGTGACCTCTAATATTAGATTTTGAGGAATTTTCACGCTGATTAACTAAATGGTTACTAGAATTTATGCTTCCATCAAAGTATAAATGTGTTCATTTTTCTCTATAGCCTCTCCAGCATTTGTTATTGGCTAAAATTTTTATGATACACATTATTTTTGTGATTAAATAGAATCTCAATGCTGTCTTAATTTGCATCTCTTGAATGATCAATTATGTTGTTCATGTTTTTATACATTTATTTCCTATTTGTATTTATTCATCTGGATGTATTTATCTCAGATGGCCATTTTTGGAATGGCTCTTTGAATTTGAGAGGCCTGATTTATTTCAACTCTTTATATGTTCTAGATTAAGTCCTTTGTCTGAGGGATAATTGATTAAATCTTTTTCCCACTCTGTGGTTTTTTTCACTATATTGGTGTTTTTATTTGATGAGAAAACCTTTTTAAAAAGATAAAACCACAGTTCCTGATTCTTCAGAGTAGTTCCCATGTAGTTTGGGTTTTTACTCACTAAATGTCTACCTGTGTCTTCAAGATATCTGTCTAGTTTCTCTTTCAGTAGATTGAGTGCTTCTATTTTAATATTTAGATCTATCATTCACATTGCTTTTAGCTTGGTGCATGGTGAGATATATGAGTCCAGTTTTAGTCTGAGGCATGAGGAAAGCCAATTTTTCAGCATCATTTATTAAAGAGGTGATATGTCTTCCAGTGATTATTTTGGACCCATTCTCTAAGATAATGTGGTGGAATGTGTTTGGAATTGTGTCTGTATTTATAGAAGGCTCCATTGTTCCACCCAATGCTGCTTTTAACACAGTACATTTATAGCATAACTTCAGATCAGGTATTGTGATGTTTCCTGTCTTTATTTTGTTTCCTAAAGTTGTTTTAACTAATAAAGTTCTCTAAGTGAATTTGCCAAATATTTTCTCTAATTCTGTGAGATAGTCTAATTTGGTTTTTATTATATCTGTATAAAAAGTTCAGAGCATCACTATTTTCAGTATTTGTTTCTTCCTATCCATGAGCAAGGGATAACTATATTTTGTGACATCCTCTTTGATCTCTTTATCAGAGTACTATAATTGTGAGTGTATATATCTTTTACTTACTCTGTCAGATTTATTCCTTAGTATTTCTTTTATTTTTCATGTTAACATGAAAGCTGTGATTTTTCTAATTTATCTCTTTGTGATTTTCTTTCTAGTGTACAGAAATACTAATGACTTGGGAATGTTGACTTTGTACACAGCTACTTTACTGAGATTTGCTATTTAACCCACAAGTGTTTTGATGGAGTTTTGTTGTCTTCCATGTAGAGTATCATGTCATCTATCAATATGGTAACTGAACTTCTTTCTGTATTGTTCTTATTATTTCTATTTCATTTTCTTTTCTAAATCTCCTGGCTAATTTTTCCAGAATTAGATTGAGTAAGAGTAATGATCGTGGACATCTGTTATGGTTTGTGTCTAGTTGTCCCAGCCAAAGCCTCATGCAATCATGGAGTGGCTTCTAGAGTTTGTATTTAATCAAATGCTTGAATTATAGGTTTGCGTGTTATTCTTGTTCTGGGGTGGGTAACCTGCATTGTAATGTAAGGAGGAGAGAAAGGCTTGCTTCTGCTGCAAAAGCCATTGCCCTCCTATTTGATGTTGTCCACGGTGATCAAAGGCTGATCTCTGTCATGTGCTGCTCTGCCTGGGAGCCAGCGGAGTATGGATTTAAACCTCCACTAATTGTGAGCTAAATAAAGCTTTTCTTACTTAATTCTGGATGTTCGGTATTTGTCCCCAAACGAGAGAAGTTACTAAGATAACATCTTCAACTTGTCCCTAATTTTAGAGTGAAAACTTTCAGTTTTTGGCAATTTAGTATGTTGTGGGGTATTTGTTTGTCATAAATATTGAATCAGATTGAAATAAGAGCTTCTATTCTAATTTTCTATAGAATCTTTATGATAAATGTGGGTTGGATTTTGTGAAATGCTTTTAGTGAGTTGATCATATGGTTTTTGTCTTTTCCTCTGTTGATATGCTGTACTAAATTTATTGATTAGCACAGGTCACACCTTCCCTGAATACCTGGAATGAATCCTATTCAGGCATAGTTAATAATCTTCCTGACGATTGGCTACATTCTTTTCCCTAGGATCTTGTTGAAGATATTTGCATTGATTTTCATTAGAGAGTTTGGCCTGGAGTTCATTTTCGTGGTTGGGTCCTTCTCTTGTTTTGGAATTAGGATAATACTTGTTTCTAGGAATGGCTTTGGAAGTATTGTTTTTGAATATCGTATAGATTTCATCACAGAATACATCAGGCCTCACTGGACTTTCTTTCTTCTTTTTTTTTTGTTAAGTTTTAATTACATATTTTCTGTTTCATTGACTGATATTGAGTAATTTAGAATTTTTATATTTTCTTCATTCACTTTTCACAATTCATACGTATGTAGGAACCTGTTCATTTCTTCTGTATTCTGTTCCTTTAGCATACATGTCCTCAAAGTAAGTATTGATCATGTTCTGGATTTCCACAGAGTGCATTGTAATCTTACCCTTTTCATTTCTAATTGTTTTGCATTTGATTTTTTTTCTATAAGTTAGAGATTCAGTATTAGTTCAATTACTTGAGCTTATTATAGTTTCTGTTGTGAGAACTCAGTGCTGTAAATTCTTGTCTAAAGACTGTTTTCATGGTGTCCCATAATGTCTGGTATATTGCATTGGCATTATTACTTAATTGGAGAAAATGTCTGATTTGTCTTTAATTTCCTCTGTCACTCTTTGATTTTTCATGAGTGTATTATTTAATTTCCAGATGTTTATTTAATATTTGTGGTCTTTTGCAACAGATTTCCATTGCAATTGCACTATCACCAGGTAATATGCATGTAACTATTTACATTTTTTTGTATTTACTTAAGCAAGTTATATGGTTAGTACTTTGTCTATTTGGAGAATATCCCATGTGCAGTGGAAAAGAATGTGTTGAGTAGTGAAACATTTTGTAGATACTTACTAAGCCCATTTGTTCATGGAATATTTTATTTGTAATATTTATTAATTTACTTAAAAATATTAATCTTATGAGAAAAAAGATAAAATAGCAATGAAACAGTTTCAAAACAGGTTAGGAGGGCAGTCATAATAATTAATACATTGCATATTGCTGTCTTTGCAGTAGTTATTCAGAAGACAAGATGCAGACATGCTGTCTGAACAATATTAGTACAAACCTTCTCATTGAATTAAGAACATCTATGGCTGTTGGAAATAGCAATTTCATTTTATGTCTAAGGTATGTAAAGTAAAGACAGATAGTGATGTTAAGCTTAACTGCCTCTGATATAGGATAATAATATCATTAAGTTTCTTTTCTGGGTATTTAACAACTAAAGCTTGCAGACCAAAAACTAGACAGATAGATGCACTAAAATGTTAGCTGATATTTTGGTCCTAGCTTTTCAAGATCAGTGAGGACTCAGGATATAAGATAACCTGTAGTGTAACATCCTGTAACTCAGTGGTATCCCATATTTTCTGTTCAAGGAGATTATAGGGATACAGAGGAAAGTGATTTACAATGCATAGTGTACCTAAGAAAAGTCACCTAGAGAGAAAACATTCTCTCAGGCTTTCACAGAGAACAAACTGGTCAAGCAATGGCCATGATTCATCCAGATGGCTGACTCTGACAAAAGATCCACAAGGTGCTTTATGTGGTTCCCGGGTAAATCCTGAGGGGATTTGACTAACTTTATGACATGCAGAAGTTACATTTTTAGTTGTATATGTCTTGCTTTAACTTGGTCTTAACCATCCAGCAGAAAAGTGTAACCATGAGGTGTAAAAAGTAAAGCTACATTAATATGCTGATCTGTAAAAGGCTCAAGTCAACAACTTTGCACAATTGCCAGTTGTGCTGAACATTAATAACTATTATAAACTATTGGACTATATTGGGTTATTTTGCTGAACTCAAGTACCTACAATAGTTTGCCATCAAATATGAAAAGGACTTCTCCAAATACATATATATATATATATATATGATATTTAGGATAGATATACAGCTATTTGTAATATTTCTTTGCTGATTTTTTCCAGTTGCTCTCTCTATTTTTGACAATGGTGTACATAAATTGTGTTAGTACTTATTTGATTTTTATGTCCAGTAATATTTGTTTTATATAGTTGACTGTACTGCTGTTCATACATATATATTTATGATTGTTATCTCTTCTTCTTGGAGTTTTTCCAAAAACGTATATAATAATCTTCTTTATGTCTTTTGATCAATCTTGGCTTAATGTTCTTCAAGCTATTCCTGAGATTTTATGGTTTCTTGCTGCATAGACTATTATTTTCCATCCTTTTGCTTTTATTCTGTGAATTTCTTTTTGAGTTGACATTGTGATTTTAATCCAGGATATTGTTAGATCTTGATTCCAGATTCATTCTGCCATTTAGTTGCTTTCATTGGTGCATTGAAACCATTCATCTTGATGGTGATAACTGATATTTTTTTAGCGTATGCTTCTAATATTACCGTCCTTTCGTTTGTTCCCTTTTTAAATTACTGTTTCTGCCTGATCATTTCATTTTAATTTTTTACTTTATTGAGAAACAAATATCAATGAGACACTCTCCAAGCTGAATAATAGGGCATTTTCAATAGTTAATGCTTTGCACATTGTTATCTTCTCAGTGGTCATCCATGGCACAAGAAGCAGCCAGGGCATCCCTGGATGCTTTGAAGTAATAGTACAAACACTATTACTACAAATCATTCCTCTCACTTAACCAAGCAAAAGCAGCCGTACATCTATCCTAACTACTCTGTATATACAAATACAAAATAGTGCTTCCTATGTATACCCCCTCTCAAGTTCAGTCCCGTCAGAGATGGGAATTCTATTGGCATCTAAATATTACAGGTGCTTGAATTCATCAAAACAATCCAACACAGTCAAGTAGCACACAATAGTTTGGGGTTCTCCGCAGAAGTTGTTGACTAAAGCCTTTTACAATTCATCATATTAATATGGCTTTACTTTATATACCTCGTTTTTATACTTTTCTGCTGGATGGTTAAGACCAAGATAAACCAAGACCTATATAACAAGAAATGTAACTTTTGTGTCTGATAAGGTCAGTCAAGTACCTTCAGGATTTATCCTGCACTTTGTAGATCCACTTTCAGTGTCAGCCATGTGCATGAGTCACGGCCAATGCTTGAACAATTCTCTCTCTGTGAAAGCCTGAAAGAAAGTTTTCTCTCCATGTGACTCTCCTTGGGCACACTATACATCATCAATCACATTCCTCTGTGGCTTCATAATCTCCTTGCTCAGAAAATTTGGGACAAAACTGAGTTACATGATGTTACAATATGGGTTCTCCTACATCCTGAGGCTTCACTGACCTTGAAAGGCTAAGACCAAAATGTTGACTGACCTTGCAGCCCTTCCTTTTCTCCAAATTCTGATCTGCAAAATTAGATTGTTAACCCTCCAGAAGAGAATCTCATTACTACCCTGCAGTATAAGCAGTTCGGTTTAAATTATCTGTCTAAATATCGAACATCTTAGTCATAACATGGAACAGGTATTTTCCATCAAGTATTGATGTGTTGAAATTTAAGTTCTTACAGAATATGAAGAAAACAATTTAAAAATAGCAATAAACACATATTTTTACATAGAAATTTATAAATCTAAAGATATACAGCATTGTAGCAGGACAGT
Source organism: Octodon degus (assembly GCF_000260255.1). Lineage (NCBI taxonomy): Eukaryota > Metazoa > Chordata > Mammalia > Rodentia > Octodontidae > Octodon > Octodon degus. Next base: position 7,252,200 of record NW_004524679.1, read on the forward strand.
CCTGTGACATTTTTTTTTCTTTTTCTTGTGTCCTTTTTTTCATTTATTATCCATTTAAAAGAGGAAAACCAAAAAAAAATACCCTTTCACTTGTGAGACAGCATGGTAGTAATTGGAATGTCATGACAAGAAGTATGTATTTAGAAGACCAGAATGACAGGCATTCCAAGCGTTAACCTTCTATTACAGATTGCTATGTTCAGTGCAGTTGCTTGTTTCACAGGTATCCGCATATATAGTCAGGTTTAGAATCCTACCAATTGACTGCTAGTTTCAAAAACCTGGTGATGTTTCTCAGGATCATTACCTTGCCCATCTTGTGCATACAAGTGTATGGCTTTGTCCCTATCCTGTTTCCCACCTTTACTCATGGCCTTCTCCTCATTGTCCAGTCCTCAATTTGTCACTTTCCTTTTAGTTGAGTTATACCTTTCTATTTGTACTTCTTCTTTTGATTTCTTATACTAGGGAGACTATACGATATTTACACATATAGGTCAGGTTTATTTCAATTATCTGTATATATTCAAGTGGCATGCACTTAAGTGTAAATGCTTCAAGTTTATCATTCTTTATAGCTGAGTAATACTCCATTGTATAAAAATACCACATAACCATTCCTCATGTGATGGGTATCTTGGTTGTTTCCAAGTTTTGGTTATCACAAATTGTGCTTCGATAAATATATGTAAACATTTTTCACTATTATATGACGTTTTAAGTTCCTCTAGGAAAATTCCCAGTAGGGAGATAGCTGGCTTAAATGGGATTTGCATTCCTAGTTTCTTAAGGAGTCTCCACACTGATTTCCATAATAGTTGCACCAGTTTACATTCCCACCAGCAGGGGGTACCCTTTTTCCTATAACCTCTCCAACATTTGTTGTTGGTTGACTTGTTTATGATAGCCCTTCTTTCTGGAGTGAGAAGTTATCTCAGTGTTGCTTTGATTTGTATTTCATGGATGTCTAGTGATGTGCAGCATTTTTTTCATATATTTGTTCTCTTCTTTAATTTCATCCTTTGAGAAATGTGTGTTCATCTCAGATTCCCATTTCTGGATTGGATCTTTAAATTTAAGGGCTATAATGTATTTATTTCCTTATAAATTCTAGAGAGCAGACCTTTGTCTGAGTGCTTATTAGTTAAGAATTTTTTCAAAATTTGTGGGTTTTCTTTTCACTTTGTTGGTAATTTCTTTTTATATGCAAAAACTTACAATAAGAGTTGGACCCATTTATTGATCTTTTCATTTTAATGAATCAAATATACTTAGAATTTTGGTCTTCCTTATCCTTTTGTGAAATATCATTCAAAAAATTTTGTAGAACTGTTTTCATGATCATAATTTTTCCCATTTGTTCTTTTTTATGGAAGTATCTTATATTCCTTTTTATTTTGTAGTATAGTTTTGAGGGATACATCAACCTGGGTTGAAGGTTGTTTTCTTTTAAATCTTGATATACTTCTCTCCAAGCTCTCCTCGACTTTAGACTTTATGTTAAGAATTCGGCTGTGATTCTAATTAGTTTTCTTGCATATATGGTTTTCTTTCATTTAAGCACTTTTAATAGTATATAATTGTGCTGAGTTTCTGGAATCTTAACTATTATATGCCTTGGTTAAGATTCATTTGGGCATGGCTATCTTTTGTTGTATAGGTCTCATTTATTTGTGTATCAAATTCATTATTCATGTTTGGAAATTTTCTGCCAATTCTTCTGTGAAGAGTTTTTTTTCTTTCTTTCTTTTTTTTTGGTTGCATGGAATTTGCACTATTTCTTCTTTTTTCTTGTTAACTCTAATCAGTCTTATATTATTTTTCTTTGCTTCATCTTTCAGCTCCTGGATTGATTTTTCATTGTCACTTGCTAATTAAGATTTTTCTTTTTTGTGATTGCTAACCATAACTCTGTCTTTTAGATCTGATATTTTATTTTTGCCTCCATTCAATCTATTGTGCTTGCTTTCAGTGTAATTTTTAGTCTCCTATAAATTTCTTAAAATCCATTTCATGGCTTGCAGTTCATTTGTATGTTGGGCATTCATAGCTTCCATTGTTTTCTTAAGTTCCTCACTTTTTATCTGCGTTTACTCTAGATTCATTAGGCATATCTTTTTTAATCTAAACTTATTTACTTGAGAAATGACATTTTTTCTTTAACCATACAATTTTTTTCACTTCTGCTCCTGTCATTTCAGGAAGATCTAGTGTATGGCTTCTCATTTCCTCCATCTTAGAGTGCTCTGAACATTTCTTGGGTGGGTTGGGCATCTGAGGTTGCACTTTGCTCCTGTGTCTTATCATTTCCCATGTTTAATTTTATTTGTTGGTTCTTGTAGGTATATTATGGTAGACAGCTTTATCTCCATAATTTAGGCATTCCTTGGAAATATCTATTTCTCAGATTGCTTTTCTAAAGTTTAGGAGGATTTTGATGCTTATGTATGTCTGAAGAACCGACTTTTCTGATTTAATGGGAATTTAGTATATTTTTGGCTGAGCAATCTGACCTGTGGTACCAGACTCTTTTGATGGTTATTATCACAGAAAATCACAGTGTTGTTATATATGGAAGAAAAACTGATTACAACTTAAATGACATCTTGGCTAATGTAGTAGAATTTGCAATAACAATATCAGCCATTATAACCTATGAACTGACAAAATGTGTCAACTATTAAAATGTTAACATTAACCATAGGAGCAGGCTCTACAGTTATGTAACAAAATCCAACAAATACCAGGAGCTTGTAGGTGATGCGTTTCCCCAGAGTAAATTTATTTCACTTTGTTTGGTGATATGGTGGTATTTAATGAAGACTGTGCAAAAGCAGATGAATGATTAGAAATGTAGCAGAATGCAGGATGTAAGGCTAATGATAATAACTCAAGTTTTGGAAAGTTCAGAATATTGCAAAAGTGAAGAGCATAAAGAAAAAGAGAAAAGAATATTGAAGCAGACAGGCATGGTCACACATGCAACTCTTCTCAGAATTCAGGAGGCTGAGGTAGGTGGATTGTTGTGAATTTGATACCAGCCTGTAATGTTAAGTGATCTCAAGGCCACTGTACACTGCATAGGCAGACCCTCTCTCAAAAGACAGAAAAATTCCTAAAAAAAATCAGAAGCAGCCAGGGAGATGACTCAGTAGAATAAGTGCTTCCCTGGCAAGCATAAGGGCCTGAGTTCAATCCCCGGTAAAAAGTTGATCAACCAAGTTTTGGGAAACTGAAGAAGAACACAGAAGAGAAAGAAAAAAAAAAAAAAAAAAAAAAATTGAAGCAAACCAGAAAAAGAAGAAATATTGTTCATTCACATGAAAATATCATAACATCAAGATGGATGGTTGAAGAAAGAAAGAATGATGAGTAGACTGAAACAAAATACTGGTAATTAGTCTAGTTAATAAAAAGTTAAAAAAAGAAACAGAACCAATGAATGAACAAAGAGACAGAAATCCAAAACAAAACAAAGAACCTCAATCGGCCTGAAAATGCAAAACCAACCAATCAAACAAAGAAAAAGAAAGATAATAAAATTTCTCTGTTATCTCCAGTTTTGTGATAATATTCAAGACAGACCTAAGAACTGTGCTGTGCATCCCAGCCACATTTGCAATTGGATTTGTGCTGAATGAGACACTGATCTTGTCTTCTGGATATGGGGCCTTATACTGGTCTTGAGCTGACATCATTTTGGATATTCTCTTCTCCTTATGATTCTTGTCTCTACGGTAATATCCAAGTTGCTGTCCTGCTCTTGTGCTAGAAAAGCTCATGATTCATCCAAGAATGATGTACAGTCATCTACTTCAGTATCGTGCATAGTTTCCTATGCTCCAAAGCACTACACCTCCTCTTACCCGCTGATAGTAGGGTGGGGGAATGCCTTTCTCCCACCTTAGGATAAGTAGCTTGTCTGATCATGATTCTGCATCAGGACTTCTCTTCTGCTCCCAGACTAGGAGGGCATTTCTGATTTTCATATCAGAGCAGAGTCAGGAATATCCTTGATCATACATCTCTCCATATTTTCTTTTGTTCTCCTTTTTATTTTTAAATGTATTTTTATAAGGCCTTACTACACACCTGAGACTCTTCCTGTTTTCAGCCTCCTCTTCACTGAGATTACAGGCTTGTGATACCACGCCTTGACTCAGTGGCTGGCTCAGCATGCTTGGTGGCTGGGCCAGTGTGGCATGTGGTGACAGGGATCTAACGAGGTCCCTTTGCTTGCCTAATCATGCGCTTAGTCTGCTGAGCTATCTCTCAAGCCCTCTTTAGATTTTCTACCATCCTGCCTCCAAATTGCTGGCCTTCCACTGTGACTGGTTGGCTCTTGACTTATTCCATTCTGGTGTTTTGGCAGTGGCATGACATGTGCTTGCTCTCTGCTGGGTTTCATCTCTATCACTTTACACTAAATTGGCCACCCCTCTTACTCCTTTTGGCTCTATTTGTCTCTGTGCTTAAGCATAGCACAGCTTCACTTCACTCACCAACTGCTGGCTATGTCAGAACCCTTGATATTCAGTGCCCCCCCCCCCGGTAGTAGCAGCAGTGCATTACTTGCTGGAGGGCTATAAACTTTAAGTTTTAGCAATAACCCTTGAGGCAACTGACACTTGAATATAAATACACGGATGTTGAATTATTTCTTTTTTATTAAATGTATATTATAGTTCATGTTCACCACTTTTATAAATGTTTAATATTTTACACAATTTATTTCTTTCTTTTTCTTGCAATTGCAAACATGACCGTTTGATTATACATGGTATGTTTTAAAACCATATTTCAAACTTCATGACTCTCCTGAGGTATAATGAAGAAAAATTCTGTTATATGAAAGGAAGAATCAAAAGCAAAATTGGAGCTCTCCATATTTTGGATCACTATAACATTTTATGCTTATTTTATTTCACCAAAAATAATTCCTTGAAGATGTACATTAACATTAAAACAATCAAATTCAACACTAAATCTCCTGGACGAGAAAGTAAGAGGAACTCTTGAAGACATAGGGGTAGGCAAAGAGTTCATGAACAAAAATCAAATCGCACTGGAAACACTTGAAAGAATTAACAACTAGGACCTGCTCTTACTAAGAAGTTTTTCAAGTCAAAAGAAATTACCAAGAAAGTGAAAAGATAACCCAGAAATTTGGAAAAAATCATGGAAAATAAGTACTCAGACAAAGGTCTGCTCTCTAGAATTTATAAAGAACTAAAAAACACTAGGGCCCCAAAATTTAAAGACCCAGTCCAAAAATGGGCATCTGAGATGGACACACACTTCTCAGTGGATGAAATTAAAGAAGTGAATAAATATATGAAAAAATGCTCCACATCACTAGCCATCTGTGAAACACAAATTAAAATAATGAAATCCAAGGTTTCATCACAGGGAAGTGTACTCAAATGAAGGAGATATTCACAGTAGTGACATAGCCTTTCTACCCAAAGAGAGCTTCAACTTTCAGAAGAAACAATCAAAACTAAAAAGGTTTAACGAATTCAGCAAAATTGTTAATAAATAGATCTTTCCAGCACAGACCCTTCAGCTTTCTATCAGAGAATTTTCACACAATGTGAAATTGCTAGTTTTGTCTTAGATAAGCAACCTAAAAATAAACACAAAAATGAATGAATAAATATATAAACAGATAAATGGGAACCAGATTATTGGAAGGCAGACTTTGAGAAAGTGTAAATTTATGTTAAGTCAATGTTAACATGTAAAAATGTGTGAGTCAAGATACAAGTCAATGTTAATTAGAGAAACAGTTTTAATATAAGATATACAGATTATATAAGGATTTACATTTTAAGATTAAAATAGGTGCTTGCAGTGTTGGGCACGGAAAACTGCAAAAGAGCTGTTTGCATACTAGAGATTGGAAAGACAAAGTCAAATGTGGAAGGACTGGAGCTGAATGTAATGTCTTTTGCAAATCTGTATGAAAAGATCACAGTTCCTTGATAGAAATCTGAAGTGTTTGTGCTGGAAGAAAAGGAGACAGCATCCAAAGTGAAGATGAAGTCTAGAGCTGCTCTGAAGAAATAGAAACAAATCTTTCATAATTTAGCTTTTATTCCATTCAGATAACAAATTTATTCATTGATACCATTTATACCTAGCATGGTTGTCTTCAGAAAATCTCATCAAACATGCATAGAACTATGCTGACCCAATTAGTTGTCCAATTTTTATTTAAATTGGCACAGTTATTTAACACAGGAAGTGAAATTGAGAAAGGAGTAAGGGAGATGTTTTTAGCTATAATAAATTATTTTGCGTTTTATATTATAAAATTGCTACCAGTAGATTTCAAATGCTTCCCTACTGTTGATTTATTTATTTATAAACTCTCCAGTGGACTTAAGGAAGGAAGAAATAGCTGATATAATCAAACCAGACAATACAAGAATAAAAAAAGGAGAAATACTTCAAGTCATAATCACAGGAAAAGGCTTCCTCAATAGTATAAAATACACAGGAAATAATATAAAAATGAACAAAGAGGACTACATAAAAATAAAATGCTTGTGCACAACAAAGAAAAAAGAGGACAGAGAAAGTGCATATCACTCATAACTTCTTTTTTGATAGAATATTATCAAACATATTTCAAAAATTAAAAACCATGAAAAAAGAAACCAATCAGTATAAAGGAAAAATCCTGAGCATAATATTCTCAAAAGAAGTAAAGATAAGAAATATTTTTTTTAATTTTCTTGATTTAATCAGTATGCAGATTAGAACAGTAACAAACATCACATTGAATTCCATTTATATGTTAACTTGTTGTGATTTTAAGTGTGAATATAATGGCTATGTCCATTCAACACCAAATCATTTTTGCAACGATGCTGTAGCAATACCATATCCTCATCTATTTTGTTTACTGAATATGGCACTTTGGAAATTTGAGCTTGTCCCGAAATCTAAAGGAAATACAATGAGTAAACAGTTTGAATAGATCCAGGACACCAAATCAGCTACAATATAAAAATCAGAGACGTTTATAAAAGTGACCTGCATATAGTTGGATTTCTGGACTTATGTATAAACATATATAATTCTTTATTCCTATTTTTTAAATACATATTATTTTTAAATTTTTTGTCATATTCTTTAGGGACTTAAAGTTTAACCTGTCGGCCGAGTTCCGGGAGGCCCCAGACCCAGTCCTAGCCCAGGTCCAGTGAGTGTGCGGAGAGTTTCCTGCTACCCTGTGCCAGTGGGACCAGTCCCAGCCCAGGCGCAGCGTGGGCTGGACACTCTCCCAGCCCCTCGGGCCGCCCCCACCACTCCGCAGTGCCTCCCCCACCCCGCCCGCCGAGTAGGATTTTCTGCCGAGTT